>NW_028280750.1:0-36308 GCF_059751315.1 Micrasema longulum | reverse complement strand
ACAGAGCATTTAAAACAATATTATTAATTAGCAAATTAAGAAAGTCTAAAAAGAAAAACCATATAAAAAAATAAAATCTTACCAGTTTTAGAATTATCAATAAAAAAAGGATGGATTTGGAAAGTAAAATTTGTACAACTCTGATAGATGTTAATAAAAACTTTGTTTATCCTTGCTACGCGAAGAATGAATGTCCGCTAAATCAGCAACACATCTTTATAAGAGAGTACACGAAGATATAACTCAAAACAAGGAAGACAGAGATGGTGTTCTGTGGCGGGTGTTGTGTAAAACAGATTCAGTCGGTTAAATACAGTAAGGAGACGCACGCGCGTAATATGAGCGGCGTATTTATGATTTTTAATTTATTTTGCTAAAGGGCTAAATTATATGTTTATTTGCATAAATTATAGAAAAAGATTTATTTAACAGTATTTCTCTATGTTTTTCTTTCAAATGTTTTTTTTTAAACTTTAGAATATTCCGTCTTTTACTAGTGGTAAAACGATATTACATCACCGCGCAAAGGATTATTTACCACAGTCTTTTAAGAGTTAAAAAGTAAATTTAAAAAACCCTGAACTTGCTTATTGTTAACAAGTTTTCTGACTCTTTGTTTCCCCATGTCATGTAATGTTTAACGTCTTATTTACAAAGCAAGTTAATCTTGATTTTATCCTACAAAAGAAAGCTATCGTAACTTCGCGTTGTTAAAAAAAGCTCATTAAAAGTCTTATTTGTTTTACAGTACCTGGATAAAAATAATACACGTGTCTGGTATCCGTAAAATAGACCTCCATTATAATTAGCTATTCATAAAATGTTGTTTAGCATAATTAATTACATAAAAAAACTAACTGACTTACTAAAGTATAAATAAATAAAATATATTTGACGTTATACATGCTGTTATGATAAGGCATTGTGTTTTAGATGACCATTGTCCATAGTCTTATGTATATCCACGTGCAATTAATTCCTTTGTTATATAAATTACATGTACGAGTATTATCAATTAATGTTTTACCATTAGTGGCTACTCGGCATGACGTGTAAACAAATATGCAGGTAGATAAAATAGGTGCACATATGTCAAGATCCGTGCAGTTTGCAAGGCTGAGCATTATCGGCAAAATCAAGGTAGAGTGCTGCGTTGGTTTGGACATGTGGAGCGAATGGACAGCGAAAGAACGGTGAAAAAGATTCACGTTGTGAATCAGCGTACGTGCAATATGTATTAATGTAGAATGTATCTACGAACAGATATTTTGATTTAAAAATTATTTAGTATAATATATTACAACAATCTGTGCTAGAAAAATCATATTATGTAGATACTTATTTGTTTTCGGTTTTAGTAACCTGTTTAAATCCGAAATTTTTATTTGGTACATAAATTATAATCACAGAAGTAAACAAACTACAATAAGAAATGTGATATACAAAAATAATAAAAAATGCATAGTTAAAAGAATAGTAAAAACAACCGAAAAATGTACAAAGTTAAAAATAACATTGAATAATAAACATAACATCATTAAAAATTTAATTTATGAATTGAAAATTTTAAGATAAAAAAATATATGTTACCGAGGAATGTTGAAATGGAAATAAAAGTATGTATATAGTGAGTAATCAACTAACAATGAAAAAATAACAATAATTTTGAACTTTTTTTGCACACCTCAGGAGACCCAAAAACAGTGATGAATTACAGCACAAAACACCCAGGCTTGAGAAAAATCACGTTTTATTTTTGTTTTCTCATCGGGCATCGAACCCGGAAACTTCCGTGCGCGAGTCAAGCGTCTTAACCACTACACCACGGAGGCCGCCGTTTACAATAATATTTGTTTTCTTAAGTTTGCGCTCAAATGATTGATTTAAATATTTCAATTGTGTGGCCCTTTTTAACGAGTTGTAAATAAATCATTATTAGAGAAGGGAATCAACTTGTGTTCGAACCTCTGACTTCTGATACGTGAGTCCGTGACACTAGCCACGGTACCACAACTCGGTTCGATTAAAAAATTACGGAATTCGGATCAACAATATTTTGAGTTTGTTCAAATTTTTGTAGACAAGGACTGGATTCAACTCCCTGGGGAGTCGTTTTTATTAACATATTACAACAGAGATGAAGAACATTTGAGAGAAGGTATTATAGAAATCTAGGCATCTATAGGGCTTATGACCCGTCAATTGCTGGTTTAAGTGGCCATTTTACACACTGTGTAACATTCACCATTCTGCCCATATTTGAACATCTTTATTCCTTCAATTCTTTCATCTGTTGAGGTTTGTGAAATTAAAGAGCTGAAACCTTTATTTATGCGGGAAAGATTCATCTAATTGAATTATTTCACCTACATACTAGGCAAGGCCTGAAAATGTTATTTTTTCAATTTCTATACTTCTTCATGGACCAGGTGGATTTATCATTGACAGGTCATAAGCCCCGTAGATGCCTAGATTTCTATATTACCTTCTCTTAAATGTTCTTCATCTCCGTTGTAATATGTTAATAAATATTATATTTGCTTACTATTATTTATTCTAGGAGGTAAGTAAGTGCATTTCGAAGTTAGTTGATAATTAATTATTATCGCCAAAAAAAAATATTATGATATGGGGAAAAAATATTTATGAAGAAAAAATAAATAAATAGAGGATGACAGGGCATCAATGGTACAGACTGGCGACTTTCCTCCTTCTCTCTCTGCTTCCATGAAATATTGTAGGCGAACGCGCAAACCAACTTTTAATTCTATGATATTCTCTGCGTAATCAAGATAAATTAAGTTTGTGTGAAAACTTTTTAAAAAACCAACGAAATTCATGTTTCCTTTGTTATTTTTTATCATTTATCTTATAGGATATTTGGCAATCTTTATGCATGATCCCACGCACGTTGTTTTTGAATAATTCATAATAATTTATTGTGATACGTTAGGGGTCCCTCGGGGTCTTGCATTTAATAAACCAAACCCAGACCTGCCCCTTTATTTATGGAGATTAATAAAAAGAAAATAAACACTCTCGGTTTCTTAGTACCCATTTGATTATACATATTCCCTGATTTATTAATTTAATAATGCAGTTTTTATTATCTCTTTTGTTTTATAATTTCGTCAATGTTTCACCCATGTTTCGCTAGCTTTTTGTCTGTGCTTTTTTGTATAATTTGGCTGTCGTTTTTTCTGTTGTCAGACATGGGTTCGTCTTGTTACTGGCCATATTACACGTTATTACGGCGTCCGTGACAAGGAGAGCTGAGAACTTGTTGATATGAGGATGAAGGGTTAATTTGTGATCCATCTTTCAGTCGAGCGTTTGTAGTAAACTTAACCTTCTCAGAATCTAAAATCAGAAACTTTATTTTAAAAGAACTTCGGTGTCCGCATAATATGTATTGTTATTATTTTAGTGAAAAGTTGGCTAAGTATAATATGTTACTTTTTTAGACGAATTGAGTCATATATGTATATTATATCACAAGGTTCGTCTCGATCTGGGCTCCGATTACAATGGGAAGTTATCATTTATCTTCAATTTTATCTACAAAGTAAAATTAAATTTTCTGTCAGAAAAGCAAAATATGCATACATTTTTTTATTCTAAACATGTTCAGTTATAGGTTGCCGACGAAGATACTTTGAATGTTCATGCAAATATACTCATTTTCGTACACAATAATCGGTTTTTCTTTATAAACAGTCGAAGGTAACTCTGTTAACTTTCCTTCCTTGTAATTAGGGCCCTGGAAAAATATAGTGTATCTTCATTTAACAGGTTTAGAGAATATTGGCTGTGTCGTTTTATAGTATAATATGTCTTTTTATCTATTTCCAAAAATGGCAAATTTAACAACAAACACGACTTGACGAAAGACGTGACATACTATCTTTAGAAATTAAATAATGGTTGAAATTTTATGAAATGTCTTTTTTTGTCTTAAGTGGCTAAATATGATACTTATTTTGGCGTCTATTTTAGATGCCAAAATATGATATTTATTTTGGCGACTGTTTTAGATGGCAAAATGTGATATGTCAGGGAAGCCTGGAAAAAACTTTTTTTTCAGCATTTTGTGTAAACATACTTCGCAGGTAGCTATGGTGAAAAAACATCCTGAAGAAACAAATGCTTAACACATCTACTGACACTAGAATTAGGCTTGTAAACTAAAATTCTGATTTTTCAGAGCCCATCAAACTTTAAAATGACTCCTTCAAAATTTATAAAAACTGACATATCATTCTTAGCTGTCTTTCCACTGATGTACAATTGTTTATCAAGATAGGTAATTACTTAAGATCCAGTTAAATATCAGTTGCTCACCGTACATATCTACCTACGATTCTATTTTGTAATTGCAAAAATCAAATTATAAATAAAAAACAATATGTCATATATAAATTGTTATGAACCCACGCAATACCACGACCCTGATTATCATGGATAGCGTACATAGCGCCATTTTCGTAACAATAATTTATTTTCAAAAGACAATCTATGAAACGAATGAGTTCAAATGTATGCAAACATAAAGTAAAATGATTTAATAAAATAAATAAAACAACTTTGTTTTTTACCACTTTTTTTTCTACCGACTGGTTTCAAAGCTATACAAGCTTCTTTAGCAAGGTTTACTTAAAAAAATAATTCTTTTAATTTTCTTATTATTTTTTTTTTTTCTGTCGATGTGAATTGAAATTTTCTATTTACTTTGTTTTTATTTTTTATCTTATTTCGATTACATTTATGAGCACACACTATTTATATATGTGTTTAGTTTTTTTTCTTATTTTTAAAATGTATTCAAGTAAATTGCTATTCTTTAATTTTAATTGTAGATATAACTAACTAACTAACTAACCATCACGCCATTTCCCCAGAGGGGTAGGCAGAGAGGATAGAACGCCACACCACTCTGTCCTGGCACACTTCCTTTGCTTCCTTCACATTCATACATCTTCTCATGCACGCACGTCGATTATTCCGACTTTTCACATGACCACTTTCAAGAATTTGTTGTACTTGATCATGCCATGTCTTTCTCGGCCTTCCTCGACTTCTACAACCAGACACATTCGCATCATAAATCTTTTTAGCCGTTCTTTCATCATTCATTCGCTCCACATGACCGAACCATCGCAAAAGACCTTTCTTAATTTTGTCGATAATGCTTAACTCAGCCTTGCATTCTGCTCTAATTTCGACATTAGGGCACCTATCATACATATTAGGGCACCTATCATAGATATTATTTTGAAAAAAAAAAAAAACCTTTATTATATCATTATTATGCTACACATATGGAACTAATAAATCTAGCGTTCTTGTCTTTTAAGGATGGGAAGCGTAAATGAATACGCCTTGATAAGGAAGCTTGTATAGCTTTGAAACCGGTCGGTAGAAAAAAAAAGTGGTTGAAAACAAAGTTGTTTTATTTATTTTATTATAATGAATAACCACAAAGTTAGTGTTTCAAATACAAAATTTATAAAATGATTTATTTTGTCAATATTACATTAAGGATTAAGGTATTTGAATAAATTAGAGAACCGTAGCTCAATCACAAATATCAACGTGCTTAAAAACATGCTAAGTATTTGAGCGATAACAATGAACAATAATGAACATGCTTAAGTTATCGCAGTCATAAGTCAGCGCGTGTGTAATCTCTAAGAAATAAATACAGTTTACTGGCTAAAAATCGGCGTTTACTATGAAAAATAATACAATATATTGCATTCGCAAAATAGTTACGAGTATCTTTTACAAAAAAGTGAAAATTCAATTACAATTACTATGGCGACTGCTTTTTTTGACATTAATGCAATAAAATAGCATGATAAATAATAAATAAATAAATAAAAATAGCAGTTTTGAAATATTTTCTATATTTACATGGGTGAAATTCAAATATGTGATTGCGCAGCAGGATTATACGTCGCGAAACGTAAATATTTTGACATTTAGTATTAGGTGTTCACGGATGTTCCATTGTGATCGCGAATACGATAAACAACCATGGTGCAAAATTGTTATCACGTCACTTATTAGCACTTCGATAGTTATTTGTGATTGAGCTACAGGTGGATTTTAAGTTTTTTTCTGAAATATTTCTTCACTCTCATATTTTCGCACTTCCGCTGAGAGAGCTTCCCGTTACAGATAGTAAACGGACTTTTCTTTTTACTGTAAATCTAGGATTAGGATCGACGATAGGAAGACGTTTTGCATTATAAAAAAATCAGTCTACTACAAATTGCATGCGGCATATTCTATTGATCTTTTATATTTTAACAAAAAATAGACGTTTTTAATACCTGTATCATAATGCTTCTAAATAACAGTTACAAACCAAGGCCATTTTGCCTTATATAATGCAATTAAAATCCTATTAATTTTTTCATTTAGGTAAGTGCATGATTTACGGTTTAGCCAATTTGAAATTATTTCCGCTGCTAAAATCATAAAGTAAATAAAATATTAGGAAATTATCGTCGGGGCGTTTTAAAAACCATAATTCAAAATGACAAAAAGTTTCATGTTCGCTGCAATTTTAGTTTTTTTTTAAATTAAAAAATGACATTTAAATTTATTATAAATAAGTTTCCAAAATTGTTTAATTTTATTCTAAACAAATCATTAAAGATAAAATAAAAAAAAGTATTAATGTGTCATTTTTTAACAATGTTTGATTATGTCCAAATGCTCGCAGACTGGCTGGATTTCCTCCCTAAGGAGTTGTTCATATTTAAATTTATTTCAACAGAGAGGGAAAACATTTTTGAGAAAGGAATATGGAAGTCTAGGCATTTACAGGGATTATGACCTGTCATTGGCTGGTTTAAGTGGCCACTTTACACACTGTGTAACATCTACCATTCTGCCCATGTTTGAACATCCACATTTCCTCAACTCTTCCATCTGTTGACTTTTGTGAAGTAAAAGAGCTGACTGCACAGTGTGTAAAGTGGCCACTTAAACCAGCCAATGACAGGTCATAAGCCCTGTAAATGCCTAGACTTCCATATTCCCTTCTCAAAAATGTTTTCCCTCTCTGTTGAAATAAATTTAAATATGAACAACTCCCTAGGGAGGAAATCCAGCCAGTCTGCAAGCATTTGGACATAATCAAACATTGTTAACAAATGGCACATTAATATTTTTTTTATTTTATCTTTAATCATTTGTTTAGAATAAAATTTAACAATTTTGGAAACTTATTTATTGTGAATGCGGATAGTTGGTAAAATTTTATTTCAATTGTTGGTAAGTATACAAAATAAAATAAAATAATTGGGTTAAATTCTACTTTTATTTTTTTTAAATATATACGTGAATGTACAGTGTACACTCTCGATTTTTTTATCATGCGCTCATAAACTCTATAAATTAAATAATACATTTATTGCACCTATCCTTAATTGTTTTCTTTCTTTATTTTGATAATTTATTTCTATAAATAATCATATTACAAATAATCGAGCTTTCTCCTATTTCAGCAATGTTTTGAGTATGTCCAAATGCTTGTAGATAGGCTGGATTTCAATCCCTGGGATGTTAATTTATTCCAACCCGGAGGGAAAACATTTTTAAGAAGTAAGTATGGGAGTCTATGCATTTACAGGGCTTATGATCTATCATTGGCTAGTTTAAGTGGCCACTTTATACACTGTGTTACATTCACAATTCTGCCTGTGTTTCGTCAACTCTTCGATCTGTCGACTTTTGTGAAGTAAAAGAGCTGAAAGAATCTCATCTACGTCAATAAACGTCTTTATGTTACGAAGATGGCTACTCTCAGAAATCCTAAAAAAGATAATCGATTGGGGATAAATCCAGCTCGAAGCGTAGTGGTTGGCACATTCGCCTGCCTCACTTGAGGCAACAGGTTCGACCACTGTCAATATTAAATATTTGTTTTTGAGAGTACTTATACTATTCAATAATTCAGCCGGATGATTCTCACCCACGTCAACAAAGGGATAAACTCTTTTACTTTACAAAGGTCAACAGATGGAAGAGTTGATGAAATGTGGATGTTTTAGGATAGGCAGAATCGTGAAAAAGATCCTTAGCTCTGTTATTGCCGTTGCAATTAATTTAATTCTCATATTTCAATCATCTTACGAATTTAATTAAACCAGTATTTAATCATACATGTGTACTCATTTTTCTATTCAAGGCTGATTTTTTAATATCCTAGTTTATTAAAAATAAATAAATAAACCATTAACATACTTTAGATGAAGATGTACACATTAATTATAATATTATTACACAAAGCACGCTCGTTCATCATTTTTACATTTACTTGAGTTTCTTTTTGTTTTATTCAAGCAGTTCGGAAGATAATTTTAATGTAGATTTCCGAACAACTTAATTTATTTTCTAAAATCATTATTTATTGTCTTGTAGGTGAGTCGTGACTGTATTTTTGGTAAAGTGGTAAAATGAATTACTACGATTCGATCGTTCAGCCCGTTTTCATAAAACATCGCACTATATTACATTCTTATAGTGATGCGCGTGAACAGAAACAACAATCTAAAATATTCTGAACCTATGACACAATTTTCCTAGCAACGTTTCTCTGACGTCTGAGCGAATTTATCATGTGTAACTTCTACAGCATCATTTTCGTGAAAATCACCTCAAGGGCGCTGTATAATAATCATCACAACACGTCTTGCGGCTACAGAGCGCATATACTGCAGGGGTGAATCGTCCATATAATCGATTAGGCGCAGCTTACCATTTGACTATCAATACTTTTTTTTTTTTTTGATTTTTATTTTATTTTATTTTATTTATTTCGAATACAAACAGATGTACAGGTTAAATGAATATTTAAAAAAATATATATATATATATAAAATGTAAACATAGTAGGGCCTGCCATCCAATTATATGTATTCACTAAATAATACTGTAATAAAGCGACGACGGCTTGAAGTTTAAACTATATAAATAATAAATATACTATATATTAAAATAAGATAAATATGGACAAAACAAGGAGATAGTGGAAAGGAAAAGAAGGAAATTGATAAGGAGTGGTAAAGGATGATTGAAGGAAAGTGAGAGAGGAAAATTGCATTTGATTTATTGATTAAACGAATTATGGATGAATGATAAAATAAATATTTGCGTTCTTATGATTTACCCAAATATTTCATTTTGAGGGCCATTTTCAACGAGTTGTAAATAACTCACTATTAGAAAATGGGAATCAAGTTGGGGCAGAGTGGGATTCGAACCACAGACCTTTGGTCCGTGAGTCCGAGACACCAGCCACAGGATCACAACCCGATATAATGTTTTATAGTAGGTTTAACTATGGAAAATGTAAAAATAATTGGCGTGCGTGGATGAGAAGATGTATGAATGTAAAGAAAGCGAGGTATGTATGCCAAGACAGAGTAATATGGCGTTCTATCCTCTCTGCCTACCCCTAGGGGGAAACGGCGTGATGGTTTGTTTGTTTGTTTTCATTATAAATTAACGTCACCGTTTATATCTTCCTCAAAAAATAAATATTAACAGCTATAAGCGCACCCAGCACATCCCAGCAGAGGTGCGAGGCTGTGAAAGTGAAGTGATGTTTCGGAAAAAACTTAAAACCCACTTGTTATCTAAATCATTTGAATAAATCCGTAGCACGAGACAGAAAAATAAATTGTTTTAATTAAATTACAAATTTAAAAGCTTCAATTAAATTAATTTAACAATAGAATCACTATGTAAAGCGCCCTTGAGGTATTTTATTACGAAAATGGCTCTATATAAGTTATCCATAATAATAATAATAATAATAAGCCCGTTCCCAGTGGGAGATAGAAACTGGCCGATTACTGCAGCTTATTTCTTCATACAAAATGTATACTTGATTTTAACATTTCAAAACCCAGTAGGTATATTTTCCTTACTGAGTTCACTTGCAGATTACAGATATTATTTGAACCTTCTCTATTTGGAGAATAGCATTTCGAACATTATTTCTTAAGGACCATTTTCCTTTTAGAGTATTCAGTGGACATATGACACCAGTTCTTTCGTCCGCCTTAGTTAGTAGCGCTCCGCTCGGTGCTGCGTCAATTTTTGGCATTATTCATTTTTAGAAGGAAACAAGCCGTGTGTATACTTTATTACTTTTATGTTTGTACATGCAGGTACAAATAATGAAAAAAAAATAGCTTACCCGTTAAAAAAGTCACTGTTCGCCACTAATAGACGGTTGGGATTCAGTTCCCCTTTTCCAATTATATACAATTTCAGTAACATACAGAAGCTAGATTGCATTACGTCTTGCAACTACAAGGTGCAGGGACGATTAGAAATCTAGCCCTTATTTTACAAATAACGTGTTTTTAACAAAATTACAGATAATATCTAGATTACGACATAGCTACAGAGCGCATGGACAGTTATAAACGCCCTATTTTTATAGGTGAAGTTTATGTAAGAAGAATGTTAGTGTGAAGTTTATGTTATTTAGTTAGTTAATTTATATAATATCAAAGATAGTATTATCAAACGTATTGTCGCCACAAGGCACATGGATGGATGAAATTCTAGCAACTTAAAATTGTTATTAATAATTTACCAACAAAAATTAATTGATAACATATCGTTAACATACTGATAAAACCCACTAAATGTATTATTACGTATACGTTCTATCCTCTCTGCAGACCCTACGGAGAAACGGCGTGATGGTTTGTTGTCGTTACATTCAAGACTTCAAAAATTATGGTGAACCAACACTTTTGCAACCCAAAAAAAATTACTCGACATTTCAAAATTAGCCGTTTTATTTTGAGAAATCGATGTAATAAAAACCTTTTGAAAACACATTGACACCCAGTAGGTACCCGACAATTAACAAAGTATATTGGACTTAAGAAAGAGAGTGCCGACTTTTTAGAGCGTCGTCTCTGACGTACGAGTCCGGTATCTGTAACATAGATGAATGACAAAGACGACGCTCTACAAAGGCGAAGTTAGCCGATTAGACCGGCAGTCTCTTTTTTAAGCCCGATGTACTTTATTTAATGCCGGGTAATGTACTTCTGTGTACCCACACACGCAGTACTTAATAAACGCATTATTGTAAGACGTCACTCCCCACTATGTACACAATAATAGTTTTTTTTTTTCGTTTTACGTAATAGGAAACGTTAATAAAAATATATGTATTCAATTAAAAAAAAAAAAAAACTATTTTAACGATTGTATGACTATCCGTACCAATAATCCAACTCAATTATTTAATAAAAAAATATTTTTTAAATATATATATATTTATGTCTTTATATGTATGAAATGTATATACATTATAGTCCTATGAAAAGTCGATTTAAAGAACGTATAAATTTAAGTTATTCATGTTATTGGTTTGTTATTTACGATATCTTGACCGTAACCGATTGTCGATGGATTATTCGGATATTTCCGCGACCGGCTATGAATAGTAATTATTCGATTATATCCACCAATAATTATGACCACTTTGTTTTCTTCTAGAGGTCTGGTGGTCAGAGGTCACGAAGAGTCTCGTGGCTTTTTGGGAGACCGGTGCAATGATGCATTATGGTCATTATTTATGCGTATGAAATTTTAATTGTGATGAAAATCACTCGGGTATAAATATTTATTAGGTGTCAGTACAAACGGTAAATTTTTATTTGTGGGTTAATAAATCGTAGTAATTACCGTGTATAGAGTTACAATATTTGAGTTAGTCCAAATGTTCGTAGACAAAAGACTGGATTTCACCCCCTCGGGAGTCATTGAGATTAACGAATTACAACAGGGATGGAGAATACCTTAAATAAGGGAATATGAAAGTCTAGGCATTTACAGGGCTTATGACCTGTCATTGGCTGGTTTAAGTGGCCACTTTACACACTGTGTAACATTCACCGTTTT
Organism: Micrasema longulum; assembly: GCF_059751315.1. Lineage (NCBI taxonomy): Eukaryota > Metazoa > Arthropoda > Insecta > Trichoptera > Brachycentridae > Micrasema > Micrasema longulum. The sequence continues at coordinate 24,362 of NW_028280750.1, read as the reverse complement.
GCCTATGTTTGAACATCCATATTTCTTAAATTCTTCCATTTGTTGATTTAAAAATAGAAAATTAGAAAATCCAAAAGAAGTTTCTGAGATATCTCTACATGAGAGAGTGCGGGTATTATCCTTGGCTCTACCCGACCGAGTTTCTCCAGGGTATGCTTGGCTACAACAGTTTAGAGACTAGAAGGAATGTGTATTTGACCACACATTTTTATCGATTGTTGCGCGGTATGATCGATAATTCTGAAATTATGATGAGCATTGGTTTGTATGTTCCTGATAATTACCTAAGACAGCGTCAGCATAGATTGTTTCATATTCCGATATTCAGGACCAACCTGCCTATGGTTATGCCTGTTGGAAGAGCTACCGCTATGTTGAACAACATCGCTCTGGATATTGATCTGTTTCATGTATCCGAAGGGGTTTTCCGGAGCAGGATTCTTCGACTCCTTTGACATGAGTCTCTTTCGTGTATTTTTTTTCCTTTTTTATAATATGTACGTATTGAATATATTTTTGTAATGTATATGTTATATTTAAAATAAATAAATTGAAATTGAAATTGAATTGAAATTAAGTGAAGTTAAAGAGCTGAAACCTTTATTGTTGTGAAGAGATTCATCTGACTGAACTATTTCACATACTAGGCAACGCCTGAAAACAATTTTTAATTTTTTAACTTCTTGGACCAGTTGGTTTCATTACAATATTTGAGTTAGTCCAAATGTTCGGAGACAAAAGACTGGATTTCACCCAATGAGTTGTTTAGTACTGTATACTAAACATAATATATTATTTACACATTCCTAAAATACGGATAAAAGCTGCCCTTCTAAACTGCTAATATGATATCAGCATTTATTTTTAAATAAATGTAATAATATAAGTTTAACTGACCATGCTTTTAATGTAGTGGATTTTGTTTCCTACCCTTCTATAATATCACTTTCACCCCTTTCCCACTTTTCCATCTGACACATTGTTCCAATTCGCGATGGTACTTGACATAAGACAATTTTTTTTAAAATAGTATTTGACACATTTCTGGCCATGTGGTTACAAGAGTAGATCCCAGCAGAATGCTCGTACTAGATTTTCCTGCAATTTAAATTATTTAATACCAAAAACACGTGCGACATTTGCTCAGAGGAATTTCTCTTTTCTGGCCCTTAGAGTTTTCAATGTCCTTGATGAACACATGAATTTCTCCAAAATGAAAGCTATTTTCAGAAATAGTGTACAAGTTTGGATTTTGTCTAAGGGAAGAGACCATTGCAGGAAACCGCTTCGATATATTAAGCTTATTGTCCAGATGTTCAATTGTAATTTTTGCTATTATTTAATAATGTACATGCTTCCACTTTCCATTATGCTATATCCCAACTCAACACAGGGCCCTTGGCCTCATAGAGTTAGAGACACGTTATTATTATTTTGTAATATATATGTAAATACATATACAAATGTATACAAAAAAATATGTACAAGTGTATGGATAAATTAAAATAAAAAACAAAATATTTGAGTATTGAGAAAGGGAGGTAATATCGCAGTTTAACGAGGCGAACTTTACTCCACGTGATTTCGTTAATTAGGATTTTTACCTGAGAGCAGCCATCGAGTCAAAAGCACTGGTCCAGAATCCCGGTTCTATTTCACACATATATGTATCATCGTTGTCATCCCTCCTTTCGCACTCATTGATACATAGGGCACTGTATTGGTAAACCAAATGCAGCGTAGTTTGATCATCTGTTACCTGAAGGTAAAATAATCAGTCTTACGCTTTAGGTCCCAGTCCAGGACCAATGAAATATTGCCGTACAAAAAAACCTTGAAACCAACATTTCACGTTCACCCTGTTAAAAATTGAACTTAGGGACCCAAGAATGATTGGCGAACGCGTCAACCACCACACGACGAGGCAGACCTATCTCCACTCGATTTCCTTAGGCAGAATTTTTCGGGAGTTTTTCAGGAGTCGAAAACACTTGTCCAGGGTTCCGGCTCTGTTCTTCATACGCCTGGACGCAGAGAGAAAGATGTATAGATAGAAAGTGGCATAGAAGCATAAATAGATTCTCTACGTGCATCGTCAAACATGAACCACTCGATTTCTATGCCATTCTGGTTTTTCCACGCGCACCCAATCTAAAATGGCCAATGTCGCGGCATGCAGTTTATTAAAATCGTGTTTTTCCACCGAAGACAAACGCATCATGGGAATATGTAGGTTAAATGCTAGCCAAGTCCATAGACAATCGATAAAGAACACTCAATTACTATCCGCGTGATTGATCTATGGTCAACAGTGAACGAAACGTGAAACTTGATAATAGCGATCACTATTTTGATGGATTACACTGTAGTCAGACATTTTCGATTCATCATGTGGAGATTTCTTTAAAAAAAGCAATTAAAACGAACATCAAATCATTGTTTATATCGGTATTAAAATCATATTCTGCTAAGCTTTCATGTTGTTATTTCAAGATTTTTATGCTCCTATAAATGTATAAGAAAAATAGCTTACAAACTAGGAATCACAAAAGACAACTACGTATAACTATATTGACATGGAACTTTTTCTCAGTCTATCAAATCTTTCAAAACGTTGGTTTAATGCAGTTAATTTGCATCTTAACAATACTCAATAGTGTATATGATGTCCTAATTATTCTCCAACAAATAACTCCTTATGTTATTTTACGTAGACTCAGAACTAATGCAATTATGTTCCTCGGTCATCATATGGTTTCCAGGCACCTCTACCCAGAATGATCAGATTTGTTGACGAAAATCAGGATCCGAATTATGTTGATTTTTAATTAAATAACTATGATACTCAATGGATTCCTTGTATCCATAATCAACCTGGTCAAAATGTTTGTCCAATATACTTATCTGTCTTTTCTTTTTCTTTTTATTTGTTACTTTTCTAGTTTTATGTTACTGTATATGTTTTTTTTGTTATAAAGTATGTTTAAAATGGACTTTGTCCATAAATCTATTAAAATAAAATAAATACATAATTCACCAAAAAGTAGCCCATGAGGAAGCGTCAAATAATGTGAAAGGACGAAACAACTTCTAAACAATGTGTAGATGTGGAAATCAATGTAGCAATGCAGAGATCATGAAACCAGTCAATGACTGGTCAGAAGCTTTGTAAATGCGTTAATTTCCACATTATGATTTATTTACATTTTTTTTTTAATTTAATAAAATAAAAATAGACATTTTCATTCAGGTTTTTTTTTAAATTCTTAAATATATTAAAGCAATCTCTCAGGCGAATGTGTAATAAAACTATGTACGATAGATGCACAAATGTTGAGATCCGTACATTATCTAAAGCTGAGATAAGCATTATCGACAAAATTAAGAAAGCAGCTCTGCGTTGGTTTAGACATGTAGAGCGAATGGACAGAGAAAGAACGGCTGAAAATATTTACAATGCTCAGTTGATGGATGCAGAAATAGAGGAAGACCGAGAAAAACAAAGCATGACCAAATCCTACAAATACTTGAAGATGGACATGTTAAAAGTCGGAAAAATCGGCGAGCGTGCATGAAAAGATGTATGAATTCAGAGAAAGCGAGATCTGTACGCAAAGATAGAGTGATGTGGCGTTCTATCTTCTCTGCCTACCCTTACGGGGAAACGGCGTGATGGTTAGTATGAAATAACAAACTCTAATATTGTAATAAAACCAACTGGTCCAAGAAGAAGTTTAAAAATTGGAATATTGTTTTCAGGCGTTGCCTCGTATGTGAAATAGTTCAGTCAGATAAATCTCTTCACAACAATGAAGGTTTCAGCTCTTTAACTTCACTAAAATCAACTAATAGAAGAATTGAAGAAATATGGATGTTCAAACATTGGCAGAATGGTGAATGTTACACAGTGTGTAAAGTGGCTACTTAAACCAGCCAATGACAGGTCATAAGCCCAGTGAATGCCTATACTTCCATATTCCCTTTTTAAGGTATTCTTCATCCCTGTTGTAATTTGTTAATATTAATGACTCCCGAGGGGGTGAAATCCAGTCTTTTGTCTACAAACATTTGGACAAACTCGAATATTGTAAAAATTAAATCATTAAAATTATTCAAGGAGACATTGATAGCGGTTTTCGGGGGTATTATACCACTGGCGTCGTTTCAAACTTCGTTACTGTGACTATAGTAAATAATCTTGAATAATAGCATGTCTAATAAGTTCTTTGTCGTGTTTGTACCGTTTCGCGGTCACTCGACTACATTAATTATTTCACATAACAAAATCGTCTTATTTGTTTTCCTTAATCTAGATAACCTTGAATTTCTATCATGTTTGGACTGATTTGATTTTAATAATCTGAATTCAATCGTTGGCGTCAGAAACATAATGTCCGTTTTTATAACCATAGATAAATGTTCAGAACTGTATCCGCGTTATAAATTTTGTAATGGCGGCAAAAAGTGACAGTTACAATAAAATTTTACCCGTTTCGTGGGTTAAAGTTGGCTCAATTTGTCAACTCCATATTCGTCCGAATTCGATAATCGCTTTTTTATAAATTGATTCGGTTTCCGACGTGTAATAAATATCCCTGTCTTTATTATGGTTTTGTTCTTCAATACATGAAAAACGCTTCAAATGTAATTTGTAATACACATCAAGCGTTTGCAAAAATACTTAAATGTTTTATTTGAGCAAGTTCGATGTGTGTATCCCATTATGTTGGTAGTTTTGCGTAGGTTGGTTCTCAGGGTCTCAATTTAATGTCTGCTTTTTACTCATATCGTCACCTTAATTTAAACACGAAGTCATTTTTTTTTGTATTTTAGATTGTGATTGAATATTTTTTACCTTACAAAATAGCACCTTTTTCTATCTTTTGAAGGAAGAAATCGTTTGACAGAAAATAGGTTAACGTCTTCAGACCAGAATTAATTCCTTTGAAATAAAAAATATTTTTTATTCTATGTACTAAAGGAATTATTTAAAAAAATATATGTATAATGTTTTTATCTTTTATACTTCAGAAATTTCGTGAAATCGGCCTCGTGGTGTAATGGTCAGTGCGTTAGCCTGCGATGCAAGAGGTTTTGGGTTCGAATTCCGACATGTTGATATGAAATATTTATTTAAAAGGGTGTTTTCACACTAGAATATTTCATAGTCCCTGGACTGGTACCTGAAGCGTAAGACTGATAATCTTACCTTCATGTAACAAAAATGATCAAGATACGCTGCAATTGGTGTACAAATTCAGTGCCCTATGCACCATTATGTGCGGAAAGGGAGTGATGATTATGATGATACTTTAGAAATTATTTAACGTTCATTTTTTTATGAACCGTGAGTATCAAACTGAAAATTTTTAAATGTTTTATTAAATTTCGACATATGTTTATTCAATCAAATTAATTAAATTTTACTGAAATATGTTTTAAACTCGCCTTACATATAATTTATAAGGACGACAGGAATTCGCTCCAAAACAAATAAACCAGCCACAAGCCAGCTCTCAAAGTTGAAAACGAACTTTTCTGTGTAATTTTGATCACTGACGTATAAAAAAAATAGGGACGTACCTACTTAGGGTTTCCAGTAATTAAAAAATAAACTCCCTGCTTTTGAATTTCGGTAGACAGTAAAAAACTCTTAAAATTTGTGTATATTTGAATGAACACCCGGGCACATTTTTTTAATTACTCGTATCTCAAAAAATATATATTTAAAAATATTCCTTGGAATACTGGTCAGTAAGAAGTACAGTAGTTTATACTTGTTTTGATAATGCACTTAAAAATCATGTATATAAAAAACGATATATTTGTTTTTAAAAAAAAAACACTTAAGTTTCGTAGAAATTTACTAATTTATAAAGTTTTTATGGTCTTATGTAAAGTAATAATTAAGTAGCTTACGTTATATTCTAATTAGGAAGTTCATTGTCTTTTTTTATTTTATTTATTTGTTAATAGAATATTAAACTAAGCCAATTTTTTAAATTTATATTTTTATCTATCGTTTCATCAGCGCTATGATTTTTTAAAATTTTGTATTTCTGAAATAACTCCGCGTTTGACGTCAGAGGTTGTTCTATGACAGTTCTTCCGATTGGTTGCAAACCGGATATCCTTCAATGCTCTCATATCATTGGATAGTTCATATGAACCAGTGACGTCATTCAAAGTAGTGCGTTTTTATTATTTATTTTTTTTTCGTACATTTTTAAGAAATTTTACCGTGCTTTAATTTTTACCGCGCGCAGTAAAACATTTTTTGTATCCAATTTCCCGCAGGGCTGAAGTTCCTCATTATGGGACATCTTTTGCTAAATGTTCAAGGTTCAATACCTCTGTATCTATTTTGACAACTAAAAAAAATAATTAGATCATATTCCCATTTAACAATATAACATGTTCTATTATTTATTAATTTTAAACGCCCTAGTTTAACATTTTGAAAAGTGTAAACTAGTAGCTATATAAATATAAATCTACTGTATTATTATAAACTGTACTAAATAAATGAACACAAAAATACAAATACAAATATAATTATGTAAATTAAACCACAAAAACAATATCGGTACTCGAAATGACTAAATGACCGAATAAATTCTTCTACCATTAATAAAAGACATTCTTTAAATTTCGGTATTGAACAGCAAAAGATATCAATAGAGCTAAATTCATTGTCAAATTTATGTAGTTTCTAAATAGGCGAGTGAATATTAATTGAACTAAATTTGTTAATGCAGTAAAACTCCAATTATTCAGATTAATGAGTGCTAGGCATTATTCGGATATACAGTGATCCGGATAGTTAGATTGATTGAAAAGGCAATGTTTTGAAAGAAAACGAAAAATTTACTCTAATATCACGTTTTAATTACTTTTGAAATAATACAGCGTATTGGAATCACATTAAAAACTTACGTAAACATGTCCAGCAAAGTTAATTATCCTTTTTTATTTGTTATTATAACATCTACTTTATTATTTATTTCCTGGTGACGATCCGGATATTTGGCAATCCAAATGACTGGAGTTCAGATAAACGGAGTTCTACTGTACGAAATAGCGCTGCCTGTGTCCCGTACGAGTTTTGTTTTATTGATAATTATTTTTTTGTCTTATCACGTCAAGTGGAATTTTGTAGGTGTTTTAAGCTATCCTAACGAAAGCAATCGTCGTCCTCGGTGTAGTGGTCAGCGCGTTTGCCGCCGCGTAAGAAGTCTCGGGTTCGATTCCCTACATGGTAGATGAGAAATATTTTTTTAAACGGTGTTTTAACACTGGAATATTTTATAGCCCCTGGACTGGCACCTGACGCGTAAGAATGATCGTCTTTCCTTCATGTAACAAAAATGATCAAGATACGCTGCGATTGGTGTACCAATTTAGTGCCCTATGCACCTAATGGCACTGTATTGTTGTACTTAATCCTCTTAATGTCAATGGTACCAATATTCAATACAGGAAATCCGTAAAAAATCTAGGAGTCCAAATGGATGAACATCTCTGCTGGCGAGCTCATACTAATGAGTTAAGCCGCAAGATATTTTTCAGTCTATACTCACTTAGAAGGTTGCAAAAATTCTTACCCATTAATACTAAATGCACCCTTGTACAACCATTACTACTACCCATTCTAGATTACGCTGATGTTTCCATGACTGATTTAAGCTGTGAGCAACTCGATAAACTTGAACGACTTCAGAATACATGCATAAGGTACATTTTTGGTCTTAGGAAATATGATCACATTTCTGATTATCGTAGGCAACTGAAATGGCTCAAAATTAAACAGCGGAGAGACTATCACTCCCTCTCACTTCTGTTCAATGTACTTCATAGTCCTAACGCTCTTATATACCTGCGTGAAAAATTTCAACGCTTATCAGTTCATGGTTTACCTCTTCGTTCTAATTCTCAAAGCACTCTCTTAATACCCATCCACAATTCCTCTTTCTTCTCTAACTCATATAGTGTCCATGCGGCTCGACTGTGGAATCATCTGCCATCCAACATCAAAGATGTTCCTACATTATCTCTGTTTAAATCACGTCTGAAGAAACATCTCCTTTCTCTTCCTTAAATCCTTAATCTCTCCTCCTTTCCTATTTCCTCTTTTTTTTCCCTTTGAGTGATAGTTTTGATTTAAGGTAATTTATAAACAAATACGTCTATTTCTATTTTTATATATCTTTAGCTTTTTAATATTTTTTTTCTATTGAATATGTTCTGTAACTTGAATTATAAAAATTAAACTTTTATTTTATTGGTTGCTTGGAAGAAATTGCCATTTGGCTAAAAGCTCGCTAATGTACAAATAACATTATGTACAAAATGTTAAATAAATAAACGGGAATGAAGATGAAGAAGAACGAAGGCAAATGTCAAAAAATCTTTATCGCTAGCGTATGGAAAAATTTCTGTTGGATAAGATTTCACAAATCATATTACGATTCCTTTTCGGGCTTATCTTTGTTTTTTATTCTTATTACATCTACATAAATTACCATTGCTCAGTTACGACTGTTGACTGTTAATGAAAATATAAATTTAATCAAGAAAATCTATCATTTTTAACGTACTGTCGTAAGTTTTAATGCATATATGGGCGAGTATGTCGTTACTCTTAAACAATATCGTATTTTGCAAATCTGTGAGTAGAATCTTGCTACGTTTTCGGTCATTATTCTCTTTCCTTGTCTATATGGTAATATATCCATGTCGAGGCTATGTTGAACAATAAATTTATGCTTGCCATGTAATGTTTTCTAACATCGGTGACCTTTATACAGGCGCCATAGTCACTCGATGTTCCCTTACCGTCTGCCAATCTGCTCTAGCTTTTCACTAGCCGAAAAGGTCACGGCAACATTTAGTTCAAAAAGCTTTCAACAGAAACATTCCACATTCATTAACTTCCTCCCTTCTAGATTGTTCCAATTTTATGTGAAACTTTTTACATACTTCAAACCCATAAAAACGTTTTGTCCAAATTGTACCTGTCTATTTAAGTTTGAATGTCAAAACTCATAACTGTCAAAAGTAATACACAAGTTTATCTGACATCTTAATCAAAGTAAAATAATAATAATCAGAAATTGTAAGCGGGAAAAATGCTTAAAATAATAACAATTAACAAGAAGCGGATAGATTCCTTGGTACCTACACTCTACACTACGCAAACAGATGCGTTTTTACTATCATCTCCCAGGGAACAGCTAAATATGAACCAAATGTTTTTACAGTTATTTACCAGGAAAAAGACAATAGATCCTGTTTACTGCATACCAAAATAAAACAGGGACGAGTTTGAGTTTGAGTATCGTCTATTGTCTTGTTAACCTTAATAATAAGTTAAGGAATGCTATCTTTGTTTAGTTTTTTATATTCTACTTTTTGTGCTGTTACATGTTCACTTAATTACCATACTTACTAGTTCTTTGCTCAATGTATTATTATTGCGTTTTTAAAAATTGGTTTTTATTTTTAACTTTTTAGAATCATTCTTATGTTGTTGAAATTCCATTAGTCGATGCGTTTTGAAGCTGCAAGACTTTTTGTGATGTTAGCTATCATATTATGTAAATGTTATCAACTATCAGATATCTAAATGTAGTAAATGGGGTCTAGAATTTCAACCGTCCATGCGCTCAGTAGCTGCAAGACTTGTTGTTATCTAACTTCTACTTTTATAAATTTGCTTTTTATTTCGTTTTTAAAATATCACTTAAACTCTAAACTTCATTGTCAAATAAAAATTTTAAAAATAAAAATGTAAATAGGGGCTAGATTTCTTACTGTCCATGCGCTCTGTAGCTGCAAGACGTTCTGTTATCTAGCTCATATATATCATAATTGGAGACGAGGAACTAGAATCCCAACCGTCCATGCGCTCTGTAGCTGCAAGGCGTGTTGGGATATTAATTTATTGTACACCGCCCTTGAGGTGATTTTCACAAAAAATTGCGCTATATAAATTATCCAAACATTATTATTAACTCGCTACCATGATATGTAAGTTTTCTTCTTCCTTTCCAAATCCGCTCCTAAGTGGGGGATGTGGACTCTACCAGACGTCTCCAGGAAACCCTTTCGCTAGCCGGCACTCACGCCTCCTCTTAAATCAATCCCGCGTCTCACAGTTCTGCCGAATAAAGCTGAAAGATCGTCAGTGACGGTCTTCCAGGACGGTTGGGGCCCGCAGGTGTGAAGAAGAGGCAACTTGGGTTAAGGCTGTCTTGAGGCATCCGCAGCACGTGTCTACGCCAGATCCTTTAAGAGCCAGGTCATAACTCTCCTCAAACACTTATGCCCGTATTCGCATACAAACTCAAGGTGAGGAAAGTACATTATACTGCGTATGAGATTAAAATGTACTTTCTTTACTCACCTTGAGATTTGTCTCTGAATACAAGCATTACCCTCTAAAGTCATGTTAGGTGTTTTTTCTTAATTTATAGTATTTATTTATTATGGATAACTTATATAGCGCCATTTTCGTAAAAAAATACCTCAAGGGCGCTTTACATAGTGATTTTACAAGATTGATTTTTTATTTTTTTACAAGTCCGACGTGCAGTTGTCTTTTTCGCACAGTACCGGGAAGGCATGTGCGAGAAAGTGACAAAAATAATGCTTGAATACGGTTTTTGGTAGTAAATGTGAGATCAGTGTGAACGGAGATATTCTGAATCAGTTAGAAGAATTTGTGTATCTGAAAAGTATGTTTACTAGGGATGGAAAGGAGGGTGATTGCCGGGAACATGGTGAACGGTGCACTGAAATCTACTTTAGCAAACAAATGTTTATCGCAGGAGGTAAAACTAGCAGTTCACAATGGAGTTCTAGTGCCAACTCTAATGTATGGGACCTAAGTATGGAATTGGAAAAATAATGATGAAAGTAGGTTGAATGCTGTCGAAATGCGATCCCTCAGGCGAATGTGTGGTAGAACGACGTATGATAGGTGCACAAATGTCGAGATCCGTGAACTGTGTAAGGCTAAGGCATGCATTATTGACAGAATCAAGAAAGGGGTGCTGCGTTGGTTTGGACATGTAGAGCGAATGGACAGTAAAATTCACATAATGACAACTTGTACTCGTACTTATGAGGTTCGCAGATTTTGACATTTCTCTACTTCCTGATATTTAGTTTTGTTCTCACAAGATCTCGTTAGGGCGACCCAACATGGTTTCCAGTCCCCGCGCCTCGGTATCGAGATCATAATAATATTTGCAAGCTCGTCCCGGATTAAGGAGAAATATCTTGGAGATTGGTCTACCGGCTTTCACGACGCCTTCCCGCCATGTTTGGCCATGGAATTCACTCTAATTGAGCGTGTCATGTTGTTGAATTATTGCAGTGGCGATTTTAAATCGGCGGAGAAAGTTTGAGATGGAACGAACATGTTAGTGATGCGAATCGGATTTCGAGATACGACAATCGAATAATTCGATCACAAATACAAACATGCATATCGCTAGCTCAAAGCAACAGTGAGATAAACCCGAAATTCCCAATTTTGAAATAAACACGCAGATATTTACGGCATTTCTGCCATTTACATATATGTGGTATAAAGAATGCTTAAAAATAAAAATATTAAAAAATCGAGTATGAAATATTAATATACTCGTACTGTACACATTATTAAATTATTTGAAATACATATATATTTTAAAGAAATTGTACAATAACAATATACATTAATCAATCAAATTATAACTATTCCAACCCAATCTCCTGAATTTGATTTGCTCTTTTTGATAAAAATATGTTGGTCGCTTAATTTTTTAAGTTAGGCAGAGATAAACTAAATATATCAAAATATGATGCATATTCATTCCCGGTATTCTGTAATCTAGCAATAGGTGAGTTATATTGAGCTACCGTTCGAGAATTTTGACAATAAAATATTGTAGATGTTCTGTTTAACCTAGGTGGTACATAGAATGAAATCAATTTCAGTAGATCAGGGGTATCAAACATTAGTTTTATTATTTTATATAAAGTCAATCAGTCAGTACATATGTTAGTAAATAAAATAAAATAATATTTTAAAATAATCAAATACCGAAGTTAGATATTTTACCTATTAAAAAATATAGTATTCTTAATCTACATTAAATAATGTAATTCAGTCAGTCACTTTGCAAACCTAGAAATCCGATTATCTCAAAATCATTTTTTTTCTAGATATTTTAGAGTTGCTTTGGGCTAGCGATATGTATAAATGCGCTGAGTCAGTCGATTTGTCATATTTATGTGTAAAATATAAACAAAACCTTTCAAAAGTGTTTTCGACTCTCGATGGTTCCTCTCGGGTAAAAATTCTAAATAAGGGAATCGAGTGGAGATAAGTGTTGGGAGGCGCGATCTTGAGATCCTGGGTACGATTCCTGGCGGAATGGACGTAAAATATTATTGATTTTAAATGTTTTTTTGAATCGCAGTATTTCATTGTTCCTGGACTGGCACCTGAAGCGTAAGACTTATCACTACCTTTATACAATAGTTGATCAAAATACACAGGATTTGGTTTACAAATGCAAAAGGGGAATTACGATAATGATGTGACTTGATTGTGGTTCCATGGTAGTGTTAACGACACCGGATTGGAGATCCAGTAACCATTTTTTTACAAATAAATATTTCATATCAACTATGTCAGGAATCGAATCCGAGACCTCTTGAATGGCAGGCAAACACGCTGACCACTACACCACGAGCCCGAAAAAAGAGCAAATACATATCGAAAAATTTAAACGGATGCAAAATAATTACGAAGTTGCCGGCTATTCTTCGATTGTTTTCGTGATCGATTTTTTCTTTCTTCGCATCACTAGACCGATACAATGTACATCGCTACAAGTATGGCGGCTTTGTGGATTATTACTGCTTATCTTAGAACAGGTCACGGGCGAGAGTTCAGACACTTGGTTAAATCTATTGTTTATCTAATTAACCATTTTCGAATCGAGGGAATCGATAAAATAATTGCCTTGTTTGTATCAAACGTTTTGCGATGCGCGGGCTTCAATCTTCAATGTTAGTATGAAGTATTTAGCTATTTAATTTAATGGGCACCCTACCTCATTTTAAAGGAGAAACGTAATATATATTTTTAACATATATCACAACTTAATCCTATACGCACCCGGTGGTGTATAGGGCACTTCATTGAGATTTTTTTCATATTTATTTGGATTATTTCTTATTCTTATTTTTAGTGGTGGGGGTCAGTGCTATGCAAGCTCGTGACGTCACTGCGACCTGTGAAGAATATTGTGACGGGTCCCCGTGAATAGTTCTCGCCTAACTTGTTGCAACTGAGAGCAAAACATTTTGAGAAGGGAATTAGAAGTCTAGGCATTTTATAGGGCTTATGACCTGTCATTTTCTGGTTTAAGTGACAACTTTACACACTGTGTAACATTCACCATTCTGCCTATGTTTGAACATCCACATTTCCTCAACTGTTACTTAAAAACATACTATTTTCTACAAAACACACAGTTTACCCTGAAGATGGCTCCTGCAATGGTAGCCGAAACGTCGGAATAAATCCAACACACACGGTATCACCAAAAAAGAAATATGTTGACTTGTCTAAGTTTTAAAAAAAAAAAAATATTAGCATTCTTATAATTCACCGAAATATTTTAATTTCGTTGACCATTTTCAACGAGTTGTAAACAACTCACTCTTAGAAAATGGAAATCAAGTTGAGGTAGAGGGGTGTTATATCTATCTAGTTCTATTTCATACCCAGAATTGTATTTTTCAGCCGGCCTGGCTAATTGCATTTTTATTATTTGCCCAAATATTCCAATTTTAATTTAAAAATTCGTTTTAGAAAATGATAAATTATTATGCTAAAGCGGGATTCGATCCGTGAGTCCGCAAGTCCGCAACATCACCACTGGACTATAATTCAGTTTTTATTTAACAAAATTCCGCAATCGTTATCACATAATAACTTTGTCGCGAAATATGCGCTTTCAACTGTTCTATGACCTTGAATAAAACAACAAAATTAATTATGACAGATATTTGAAAAAAATGTGTTTGCTCTGTTTAGAAAAATGTTGCCATCTTAAAAAAATACAACAGTGATGGCCGCGTGAACTACATACATACACAAAAATACTATTTTTTTAAAACATCAAACTGCGAGATGTACACTATACGTTGAAAATAATATATTTAAAATACTGGATAATCCTTCAATGTCTGTATTTTCACTTATGCATAAGAAAGGGGTAAATTTTGTTTGAAATTGTTTACTATTGTACACGATGCGAAGTGGGACAGCTTTTAAATATCAAGTTTATTAATAACTTTCAATAATTTTGGGGATGTTTTGTACGTACGAGTATACCCACGCAATACTTACACCAAACCTAAGTAATAATAACATCTTTACTGATAATCCTCGCTCAAGTATAATATTTAGAATGAACCAGCAAACAAAAATAAGCACGTCTCATCGAGTTAGTTAATCCAACCTTCTTGAATTACACACTATTTATATTTTTAATTCATCATTTCCGTCTTGTGTTCCAATAACACATTGCACTGGTGTTTTAATAATAGCTTTCCTATTCATTCTTCTGTATTTTTAATCAAATGCTTTAATATTTTCAGTACCCACGTGTCAGTAGCGTGCGGTGAGGTTTTCTATAAGGAAGCAGTCACTTGGTACTAGGTAAAAAAAAAAAACAAAGATGCCTAAACAAAGATCTTGTAAAAATATATTACGCAATAACTCAATCAGTTTTGGAATGTGGGATAATTGGGTGGTGATGTGCAAATGACACACTGATCAAGCAAATAATTGCACAAAAAGTTTTAATAAAAATTATCTTAAGAATCTCAATCAGAACTAGCTCTCTCGGTATATTTGAAAATCTTAATGTAAAATCTATAAAACAACTTTATGTAAAAGCTTTGTTACTATACGCACGTAAACATTATTCTCTTCCTTCCGTTACAAATACAAGAGTTACTAGATACTCCACCCTGATGCTGAAAAATAATAAACAAATAAATACAACCTTCGGTCAAAGAGGATTGGCCTACTACTCGGTTAAAGTGTACAATCTATTTCCATTATCCATAAGGACAATAAGTAAGTTCTCATAATATAAAATCGCTTTTAAGAAATGGATAGTGTAGGTGGGTTGCACACGGATCGATGAGTGGATCAAGCCAAATAGGTAAAAGGTGTGTACTGTTTATGAAATTTGTTCTATTGGTCTACATAACTTGGTTATTTTTAATATTTTTTTATTTTATTTTATTCAGAAAACATACATTCATACATAAAAAGTATCAAAAACAACAATTTTTTAACCTAAAAAGACCAATTAAGTTTTCATAAATCATGCAAAAGATATAAACATTAAATGTGACAAAAAAATTAAAAATAAATAAAAATTTCAAGTGAGAAAAGAATAATTGGTGACATTTGCGTTTTCCATGGAGGTAATAAATTAAAATAAATGAAATGTTATGTTTTTATGATTATTTTTGTTTTTTATTGTTGGTTATGTTAATGATAATTAGGTTAATTGGATTAATTGCGTTTTTTTGTTGTTATTATTATGTTAACTTTGTTAAATAGCTAATTTAAGGCATGTTTCACATTTTGTAAAATGTTTCCCTCGGCATGGGACACCCCAACTAGGAAATATTATTCTGTATAAAAAAGAATACAAACAATTTAAAAGTATAAATAAATAAATAAAGTATAACTTAACCAAGGAATTTTTATTGATATTTTCATTAAAATCTATGAAGTTTTATCAAGATATATCTGCAAAAACATCAATATTATATCTTGAATACTAGCGACAACCAGTAGCTCAACCACAAATAACTAACGACGTGCTTAAAAACATGCTAAGCATTTGAACGATCACAATGAACAATATTGAACATGATAAAGTAATCGCAGTCATAAGTCAACGGGTGTGTAATATAATATATTACATATGTCAGTTTGATGTTTGTTTTCCTCGTAAATAAATACAGTTCACTGGCGAAAAATCGGCGTTTACTATAAAAAATAATACAACATATTTCATTTGCAAAATAGTAAGGAGTATCTAATACAAAAAAGTGAAAATTAAATTACAATTACTATGGCGACTGCTTTTCTTGACATTTGGCTTGCCAACCGCCGGCTAAATGCAATAAATAACGTGATAAATATTAAATAAATAATAATAGCAGTTTTGGAATATTTTCCATATTTACACCGGTGAAATTCAAATATGTAATTGGACAGCAGGATTATGCGCCGCGAAACGTAAATACTTTGATATTTAATATTAGGTGTTCACGAATGTTCCATTGTGAGCGCGAATACTATAAACAACCATGGTAAGAAATTGTTATCACGTCGCTTATTAGCACGTCGATAGTTATTTGTGATTGAGCTACAGGAGTGATAATATTCACAAAATAAAATGATAATCAAAACTAATTTAAGCATTATAAAAAGTACACGGTAAACAACGCATTAAAATTATTTTGTAAATTTAAACGAAAGTGAAACTAATAAAAACGTTTTTTTATGCATTTCGTATAAATGCATTTGATTAAGAGGTATGCAATGGCAGACAATTTTCATGAAAAGGTATTTGAACATTGTTTTTCTATCACTATCCCGCAAATGTCTCCCCGGCACTGTGCAAAAAAGGCAATTGCACGTCGGACGGATTATGCCAACCTAAAATCGACAAAATTTTCGTTTCACTGTCCCGTTTTCGTTGTTTCGATGTTTTTTTTTAGAAAGAGTACCAGAATAAAATTTTGAGCGTCGGCACCTTTTGCGTTTTTCAAAAATAGTTATAATATTTTACACCGTACGTCCAAAGACAGCAAATAAAACTAGGCTCTTTTAAGGGTTTTTTTATGGTTCTAGTTCCCATAGTAAACAATTTATCAAATAAATCAGAACGATAGAGACAAGCCAATGGTAAATATCTATAGTGTTTAAATAAATCATTACAATAGTGCCATAATCCAGGGAGCAAATACGGGAATACGTTTTTATGGAGAAAAACGAGATAGCGTTTCCTCTTAAACTGCCATTTCTTTAATTTTTTTATGATTCGTGCTATAGATCATTTTATCAGAAAATTATACGTTTACGGTAATAGTAATGCATAGTGCATAAAAAGTTAATACATCACGATTTTCCCTACTAATTTAATAAGTAATTATTATTTATTTAATGATAGATGTAATAAATTATATGGCTTATGGATCTCGTTAGCGCTTCCTGCTGATGACTGACGTTCTGAATAATGGCTCGGCAGTGTGTTCCGAAACGTTGGCACTAAATAATATGCCGCTAATGACTGATGGCCATGGGATTCTAACGAAAGACGAAATAGCCATTCTATACATTTTAGTTAGAATGTGGGAATGTAAGGAAAATAAATATATTATATGATTTTACATTCGTATTATTATTATTATTATTATTATGGATAACTTATAAAGCGTCATTTTCGTAACATAATACCTCAAGGGCGCTTTACATACTGATTCTATTGATGAATAAATTTAATTGAAGTTTTTAAATATGTAATTGAATTAACACAATTTATTTTGTTATCACATGCTACGGATTTACTCAAATGATTTTACATCACTACATAGCTAATAGAAGTACATAACTATTAAAATAAAATGCTGCAATGTTTATTAATAAAATAAGTATGGGGTTAATTAAAATTAAAAAAAAAACTGTTTTAACCAACAATGCCATACATACGAAACTAGAGATAAAAAATGTAAGATTACCAATGAGGAGAAAAACAGCATAAAAAAAATCATGGAATAGGGGGTTAAATTTGTGCAATGAACTAAATAAAGAAATAAACAAAATTTAGGGGGTGGGGTTTTATTTATTTATTTTATTTTATTAACATAAACGGCAAATCTGCCTTTTACAAACATTTATAATACTAACATATTTGGCTTAATACTTTTTTTTTAAACATAAATTTCCTTATACCCAAGATTTATAAAAAAAAAATTAACCTAAAAAGTATACAAGATTTATATAAAAAAATTAGCTAAAAATTATTCAGCATATTCAGTAGAAAGTTTAAATAATAAAACATTCTACAGTAATACAACAAGAAAATCATAAGTACTGTTTCATACTGCTGGGCAAAGTGAACAAAAAACGGTATATATTATGTTTTCCTAATTATGGAAAATATTGATAGCAGGGGTAATTTAGGAATATAATGTTATTAATTAAAGTTTACTCTGAATTTTTTTTTTTTGGATATCAATATTTAAAAAGTTTAATTTATTGGGAATGAAAATAATGGTTTGCATCTATAATATCCACCTCTCATTTCCTTGCTCCTTCCACCCGACCTATCAGCACCTAAGTACTAATCTGTGTACATATTTTAGTTTAGTTTTATTTACACCTGATGATGGGTGATTCAGAATACCTGAAACTAGTAGTGTTATAATATATTAAACTCTTATGTGTTAAAAATTACAAAGTGTTTTATTCTAAATAAATTCAAAATGTATTTCCGCAATTAATTTAAATATGCGTTAACCTAAGTTGTGCCCGTTTTTTTCAAATGAAGAAAACAAGAAGATACGACGAAAAAATTGCAACAAACGTGTCAATAATTTATTGCATCTTCACCGTACACTGCGCAAATATCGCGAGCAGATTTGGCAGCTTTATTCCCTCCATTGAAGGCGAACAGAAGGACGTGTCGAAAATGCTATATAATAATAACTTTCGTCTACTTGACATTCCATTTTGAAGGCTTGTAATTAAATTAATATTATATGCAACGTAAATGAGAATACAATACCTTGTAGCGCAGAAAAAAATATTTTGAATGACGTACAACCTTTACCATTGTGTTTTACTTCTAGTGCTTATTTTTAAATTTGGAAAAAAACGGACACAACATCACAAAAAATAAGCTCCATAGAATTGTGACATACCAAAAGGCGCGTAGATCCAAATTTGTATACATCGTACTGTGTACAAAAGTCCCCCCTCTACCCGACATTCCGCCTGCGCGCATGCGTAAAGTAGCCGCGTAATGTTGCCAGACCGTGAACAATATACACAAACATAAGGTAATGTTTTGTTACGTTATCTTATATTTTACAACTAAAAATATTTTACTGACAGTACTATAAAAAACATCAGGCACTTTTACTAGGGACACGAAAAAAAAACATCAAAAAACATCAAATAATAATTTAGTTATTAAGTTTATTAATATCGTTTAATATTCCACAAAGGCTGATAATTAGAAAGCCGGGTGAAAAATTCGACAACCCTGGCAATGCTAACAAAATGGCCACCTAATTTTATTTAACAATCTGACAGATGGTAAAATAATCGAATCCTTAAATAATATTACTTGTGAATTTGCTTCTTACATATGAAATGTGATCCTACCGTATTCCCTTTTAATCCCAGCAGTATTTTGATACTTGCAAACGACATATTTGAATTTAAATCTGCAGTTTTGTACTAAGCGGCGTCTACAGAGTACCTAATGGCCAAAACGTAAAACTACTCATTTATGAGTAGTTTAGTCGGATTCAGTTTTATGCGCTTATGCGGTTTCTGGACTATTCTAATTCTATGGCCTAGACGCCCTAGACCAGTGTTTCCCAGCCTTCTTTATGCCATGCCCCACTGTAGTCTTTTCAAAAGTCAGATGCCCCACCGGCATCTTTTTAAATTAAACAGCAGGTAAATTTTCAAATCATCTTGTAATATGTTTGTAAACATATTAACCCCTGATGAAATTAAATAAAATCTTCTAATACATATATTATAACTGAAATTATTACAAAATAGAAATTGAAAATGTAATTAAGTAGAATAAAATAAATACGTGTATGGTGCCCTTTATAGACACGTCTTCCGCGCATTGACATATCTATAACAATGTACTATCAAAATACCACATTACAATTTAACGTAGTTATGCAGAAAGCAGGCAGCGATAGAAAAGTGAAACTGAGATAATAGTTCTTTTGTGAAGAGAGTGAATACACAAATCTACACAACAGTTGGAATGTTTTTGACTCTAACAAATGATAAACAATCAATAAATTTGTTTTTTTTTATTCAAAAACAAAAATCTAATTATGTAATTGACCACTTTGAATGTTGTTTTAAGTACCGTAAGATTTTTTTTGTGCTGTGGGTGTTTTTGGCAAATTGAAAAATGCCGCTTTTGTGATCGACCCCATATTCAGAAGGAGATTAATACAGTTTTCTGTATGAAAGCGGTCTGGCTGTTTTTAGCAGAACATAGAATTGACCTTACTGCACCCGATAATATCAATATCTATTTTTTTCAAAATTGTGGACTGGCTGCTTTCTGCATAACTACGTTTAATTATATAGCTTGGGCCCGGTACCAATTCAACATCTACAGCTACATCCTGCACAGCTTGTGTTTTTAGATAATTATTGAAATTGTAACGGGTTACATTCTATTTTAAGTACAATTCAGCGTATATTTCAATTTTGTACATCTCAGGCATTTTTTCGTATGACCGATGAGTATTCCCCTTTATATGTGGAATGTCGACGTGTCTCATCTCTGAAGCGTGGTGTCCCACCTCTGAGGCCTTATGCCCCACCGATGGGGCGTACGCCCCACCGTGGGAAACACTGCCCTAAACTGTATCTGTTAAAAAAATGTAATATGAAAAATCGCATTAATCGCCATAATTTTACTCGTAATATCGATCAGAATACAAAATCTAGAAATCGTTTTTTCGACAGATATATTAGACGTCACATCTCTAACATCTGCCTCGGGTTCCACAGATAATTAATACATTTTTTAAAAGTGTACGCGGTTACAATTTGAATTTCTATATGGAAAAAATCATGTGAATGAATAGCTTGTGACGTGTGACGTTTGACAGGGCGGGAGATTTTATAGTTGTTTATGGCGCGCGGTTCCAAATTTAAAACGGCCGCCTCGTGTTACCAGCGCTAAATGGTATTTCTAAATTAGTTTATGACCAGAAAGAAACTTAATAATCGCCTGTCGTATTGTATTTTTACGGTTTTTCTATGTACGAGTAATTGCTACATTTGTGAATTTTTAATTTTTGTTTACAGTTTTTTTTTGTACCTAGTGGTATTGCTAGGAACAGAGTTTTTTTAGTTGTGCCTCTGTCGTTTCCTGAGAGCGATAGAAATCTATATAAATGAAATCAATAAAGAATAATTGTTTATTTTTAAACTCAGTCCCTTGAAATAAAAAGGTTGCAATAATTTATACCTTTCTTTTAAATGTTTAACAACTTTATACAACCGGTGAATAATTCATGTGAATATCTGCGAAAGAATTTTAATGAAACCGTTATTTTAGCGTGGAATGAATGGGTTCTTCTTTTCATTTCACAAACCCCTTTCTAGAATTCTCTTTGTCTGTTCAGTACTCGCCTCCCTCCCTAAATCTCAGGAAGTGAAATGTAAATGTTTGCTGAAAGTAATTGATATTGTGATCGTCTTATACTTCAGGTAGGAGTTAAAGAATCTACATAGAACAGGGGAAGTCCTGAATCTCGAATATTCGATTAATATGTAAAAGATGTTGATAAATAAATGTAAGTAAATATTCATATACAACCACTTACCGACTTTTCCATGTCTACCGGTTTCGAAGCGTACCTGTCTCTTAGTCAGGACAAACATATAAAATATTAATCCATTAGAATTGTTTCATTTATATGTATTAATAATATAATATTTAAATGTAGCCGAACCGGAGTCGCAGATATCGTGGATCGTACAGCAAAATTAATATGGCATGGGGCAGGATACTTGGCGAGACAAAATGGCAACAGGTGGACACCCAGCATAAAAAAAGTGGAGACCATGGGCTAGCAAAAGAAGTTTTGGAAGGCCACAAATAAGATGGGCCGAAGACATTCCCTCGATAGCTGGTAGAACATGGATGATAAAAGCGAGTGATAGAAAGGAGTGGAAACGTTCTGAAGAAGCCTTTATCTTGCAGTGGAGAAAACAAGGCTGAAGGAGAATATATTATGGACTCCGTGTAATACAACTTCCGATAGAAAGCAGGATGTTGAATGTAAGTTTGCGAGACAGAAATCGGATTATGGATTAGAGACAAAACTTGGGTTACAGAATACACATATGGTACACAAAACAGCCACTCTAAAGTGAAACTGGGCTGGCCATACTATTAGAAGCAAAGATGATAGATGGACCACCCGGACCCTGGAATGGCGACCGAGAACCGGCTACAGAAATCTAGGCAGGCCACAAGCGAGGTGGTCTGACGATGCTAAGAGGGTGTCAGGGCATCAATGGCACAGACAGGCGATGGAAAGAGAATTGTCGAGTTCTGGAAGAGAGACCTACGTTCAACACTAAACGAGTGAAGGCTGATGTATTATATATTTCCTGAATAAAATAAGCAAAAAGATAACAAAATCTGAAAAATACTACCGTTTGTAATTATGAATGATTTAAAACAAAAAAAATGTTCGGCATTTAAATTCATGAATGTTTTTTCTTATCTTCGCCTCGTAGAAAAACCACGTCGCCGCAATACAAGGTAGTTTAGCAGTTGAATTAAACAATATTTTTTCTATATATAGAAAAAAATCATTACTTATTCGCTATCCTTAGCAATACAATAATTAGTTCCTTGTGTAATTATTCAAAAATGATTTTTAATTGATGTCATTATTTCGTTTGAATTGAAACTAATTAATCAAGTCAACTCTATATCAATATTTAGTCGCGTATATCTGGCTCATTTACATACGATATTCAATTTGAATTTTTATTGGAAGTTTAAAAATTATTAGCGAGTTTAAAGTGATCGGATAATGTAAAATATTATACCAGCAATATTTACCTAATTCAAATAGTAATAATACCGCTACTTGTAGTGGTCTACCACAGGGCAGCATCTTGTGCCTGCATTATTCTTAATTTTTATCAATGATATTGTTGAATGTTTCATTGATGTTGATTTTTTCTTTTCGTTGATGATATTGTGATCTATAAGGAAATAACAAATGAAAATGACAACGTGTATCTAATGTATAACTGAAAGTCCCTTTTTGTTGAAATACATCTCCAATTTGGTTTCCGTATACAATAAATAACATTTAACTTGAGAACGTTACAGAGATTCGAGATCTTGATGACTTTTAAAGCCATATCAATCACATCACTTTTAAAAGTACAAAAACATTAAGATTTATTCTTAGACCTTTACAAGATTTCAAATCAGTCCAACGAAATTTTTTGGATTCAAATAACACTTTTAAATAAAACATTGGAGGTAAGTACAAACATAGTAAGTAATAATTTAAAAAGATAAACAACGCTTTTTGTATACATGTAGAAACAATAAAAAGCATACTGCCATGCAAAATAAAATGTGAAACTTTACACAGTAAAAAAGAAAAAAATATATGGATATAAGAAAAGTAATTGAATTAAAAGCAAATTGTAAATAACTTGTAAAGAATTTAAACAAAAAAATATATATATATACATATACGTATAAGTATAAAAAATGGTATTAACAAATTATTGTTAAAAACAAATAATAAAAATTAGTTTACATGTTATAAATTAGTTATCAAATTGAAAATAGCCATTCTTTACAATGGATATATACTGCCTCTTTGGACATTAAAATAATTTTTTTTGTATGCATACATATTTAAAAACTCACCGCTCGCCACTACCGACCTACCCATGTACATAGTTGCAGTTTTTTTTCCATCAACTAATATGTGACTTGCCTATCAGGTTGCATTTTGAGATATTTTGAGAGATTAATTAAACGTAAAAACATAGACGTTTATCAGATTTCATGATTTAAAAATAAATAAATAGAAAAAAGACAAAATAATCCAATACATATATCGTTTTAGATTTAAATGAAGTAAAACACTTCAGATGATTTCATAACTTTACCCAAGGTATTATAAAATGGCGGAGCGTCATGTAAATAAGCCAAATCGTTTTGACTTTTTTTATTATTAGAAAATAAAGGGTAAACAGTGTGTCCCATTTCATACTTCTCGCCCAAATCTACACGACACGATACAATTAGGGTGGATTGATATAAATTAGTGGTTACTATAAAGTGAAAATTCTGCAAAGGGAACTAAGTCGGCCTCATGGTTAGTGTGTTTGCCCGCCATTAAATAAAATAAAAATGATAAAAAGTAGTTATGGTACAATACTTATCAACAATATTTTTAGTATGTCCAAGTGTTAGTAGAAAATGCTGAATCTCACTCCCAGA
>NW_028280749.1:0-21354 GCF_059751315.1 Micrasema longulum | reverse complement strand
TGGCACTGTATTTGTTATTACTTATATTATAACACTCGATCAAAAAAACTTGTTATTTATCATCATCATTCCCTTTCCTCACCTAATGGTTCATAGTCATGTCATGTAATACATATCCCATTTCATATATGTAGATATTGCTGCCACTAATTATGCTATGAATTCACCTATTTCAAGATTGCACAGTCTAGGGAACCAGATCAGTTGTATTGACATTTTTCACATTAGCCAAATGAAGTTTAAACTTGCTATTAAAGAAATAGTTTAGGATTTTGACTGATGTTTAAGTATTTATGTCCCTTTATAAAAAAAGAAAAATAAATACATGTCGAATATATTAATACGACTAGTTATTTGTTTTTTTTTTTTTTTTTTAGTATTTAAAATTTAAATTTTTATATATTTAAAAAAAAAAAAAAAATTTAAAACGTTAATTATTTTGTTTCTTTTTATATTTTATTTTTAAAACGGTTGAGAACCCCTGAGCTCTTATCAGGAGACAGTTAGTATTATTCCTAGGGCATTCAATATACATTGCAACAATACCAACAAATCAATGATTTATGATTTTTGCTATTTCGAATATACCGCGTTATTTTTATTTTTATTATTTTTCTACCTAAGTATGTTAAGTATTAAAATCTCAAAGTTATTATATAGAACATTTATAAAACAACTATTTAATATGTATAGATATATTGTTATTATATTATTTCATAATTTTGTAATAGAACGCTGTATGTTAATTGTATTTATGTTTATGTTTATAAAAGGCATTTGTGCCGTGTATACACTAATAAATAGGGCACTGCATTGATACACTAATCGCAGCGTATCTTAATATTTTTTTGGTTACATGAAGGTCAAATGATCAGTCTATGATCAGTTCAGGTACCAGTCCAGGGACTATGAAATATTCGATATCAACCATATCGGGAATCGAACCCGAGACCTCTCGCATGGTCGGCAAACGCGCTGACCATTACACCACGAGGCCGACAGTTTTAAATTACTACTGTATTAAAGTTTCATCGAAAGCACGTATAATACTTTTACTGTCAGTCGCTACGCTTTACTTGAATCTTTCTTCATAACGAACAAAAAACATATGCATTTTATGTTCACTAACCTTAGTACACATGGTCGGGAATACTTAAGACGTGACGTCTTTCAACTTGCGGGAGCGAGACTAAAGTTATTTCAATGTCATCCTGCAAGTGACACGTAGTCAACAGTCGAGACTGTGGGTTTGCAATGATGATCATAATATGCCAAAATGTATTGCAAATTTCGACCTAGTGTGTGTAGGATGATGGCTTATCTACGACTTTGGTTTTTTCACAACTCTTGCTTTCATTAATATAATCGGTTTATTTGCATACTGTTTTGTTTGTAAATTGAAGGTTACGTATACAATGTAATTAATAATATTTTAAATAGATCGTAGGTAAAGATAAGCTTGGGTTATAAAACCAAATCCAGCAGTCTCCATCTATTGGAGTACACAAATTTATGTTTTATAAAAATATTATTACTCGTTGCTAGATATCGATGGTTTAACGCCACAAAGACCAATCAATTAAATTTTCATTTAAAGGAGACATATAATTCGATAAAAATATTTTCAACCGTGGTTTCTGTGAAACATAAATAATTAAATAACAATTAAGCCAAGCACGAATTTAAAGTAAATTCGGATCGTTAATATCTCTGAAAATAGAGCAGGAAAAATGGTATATTGACGTTTAATCGATTCTGGACAAATTTTATGATACGTCATTCTGGTTTTAAGACTTCGGCGTGATAGTTTACGAGAGCATTATAGGGATTGTGATATTATTGTTGAATCGGGTTGTGGTCCAGTGGCTAGTGTTGCGAACTCAAGGATCGAAGGTTCGAAGTTCGAACCCAACTCTACACCAAATCTATTCCCATTTTCTAATAGTGAGTTATTTACAAATCGTTGAAAATGGCCACCTAAATTTAAATATTTGGGTAAATTATAAGAATGCTAATATTTATTTTTAAATAACGTTATTTTAGTTTTGATCCCGTTTTATTTGCATCTGTATTTATTATATTCGCAAAAAAATGTATTTAAAAAAATGTAATATGTTGATTTTGAATGACAGAATTTTGAAATACAGGTTTTGAATGAGCATCCCTTAATGAATTTATTGATTTATTTCAATATTTAAAAAATGCAGTTTTATTGGGTTGAATGCATTTTTTCATCTTTTTAGGGTAAAACTCGCGTTGCCCGGAAATGTTTTACAATAGAACAATACTAAATATATAAGACTGAACTTGTTTATCACAAATAATAAATGACATTAAAAAAATAAATAATTAAAATATACTATATAAATAAATATTATATTGTATAATAAATATTATCATATAGCCACAAATACAAAGAAAACTTATTTAAATTGATTATTTCTGTAAATGTACAATAAATAGAAATGTATTTTTTTCAAACATTAAAACATATTGAAATATCAATGATAATTTAACGCAAAACTGAGAATCGAATAAAAATAAAAATATTTTAATTCGATTCTCAGTTTTGCGTAATAAAAATAAAAATATTTTTATTCGATTCTCAGTTTTGCGTTAAATTATCATTGATATTTCAATATGTTTTAATGTTTGAAAAAAATATATTTCTATTTATTGTACATTTACAGAAATAATCAATTTAAATAAGTTTTCTTTGTGTTTGTGGCTATATGATAATATTTATATATAGTTGTAAAAAAAATAATTGTAATAAAAATATAAATATAATTATAAAATGTGTTGTCCGTTTATTTTAAACGTCGTTCTTTTTATATTTTTGTACACATGATATTATAATTTACTAATCTAGTGACCTGTTGAGCTGTTTTTACGGCGTGATAAAAATTTGCCATGAAAATACAAATTTATGTGATAAATACAGCAATATTATGTGGGTCTTAAATAAACATCACAAATTTCAAAAAGACGTTTTGTTTATTTTCTAATAAAAATATTTAGTAATTAGCTTAGTTTATATTTCGTATTTAGAGCTTTAGTTTTTTTTACATACCTATACCAAAGTTAGATTTTTCTTTCTTTATTTTCTTGCTTTGTTTTCGACCTAATGACACTAAGCCAAAATCATGTGAGGGCATAACTGGCGCCATCACATGGCACTGTAGATTAAATTTGAAATTGAACCTCGCTGGAATGAATATTCCTACTTCTTGATGTAGATGTAGTGCAAATGATAAAATACCTATACGCATTTAATGTGAATGCTAAGATTTGTATTACAAAAGAAACCGCATCTTCGGGGGACCACTGGTTAAACCTAAGGATGTGAGAGCGCTTGCCCCCTACCCGATAACCCGGTACTTTGACGACCTGGGCTTGGAGGAGCAGATTTTGCTATTGATATGAAAGCACCCGCCCTCCCCTCAGTAGCCCGGCTCTTTAAATATCAAGACCTTGTACACAGGTCGCAGTGACGTCAGAAGCTTATTTAGCACTGAACCCCACCCGTAAGAAAGATATATATCTTTATTTTAATAATGGTATGAAATTGATACCTGTAAAATTAAAAAATTCTAATTATAACTATCGCTCTCTTTATCCCTTTCATTATTTTCGCCCCACGCACATTTTCCACATGATTACTGTTTCAATTTGTAATTCAAGGCAGACACTAGACGTGTGTGTATATAGATCCAATCAGTATTACGAGGATATGGCTTTGGATACTAATTAGCACGATTCCTCTTAAGTTGAAACATAAAGTATTTTAGTATCTGGGGATTATGTCACATTGTATCTTTTACACACTCCAATCTGACAATTTTATGAATGACTATCGCTACTGCAAATTAATCGATATAATATGATGTAGGTACGAACTCTAGATTTTTTAAAGCCTCCACTCTCTGATGAACACAGTTCAGGTAATTTTAGCAAATAATTACAATGATTGCTCTTCTTGACCATTTGTGGTGCCAATAAGAGAATTAGATAATTAATGTATAATAAGAGTAGCCAGTCTCTTTATAGACCTGGGCTTGGGGGAGAGATTTGGCAAAATTTAAACTCTCGCCTTCCACACAGTTGCCAGGCTCTTTATAGACCCAGGCTCGGAGGGCGAGAACTATTCACGGGCACCCGTCACAATAGATCTTCACAGGTCGCAGTGACGTCGGGAGCTTGAATAACACTGACCCCCAACTCTAAGAATAAGATAATTATGAGCGAAGATGGTTGAATTCATATTTAGTTTCCAACGGTGGCCTACTGATGCATAAGACTAGTCATTGGTCACTGCGTGAGTTATCCGATCCTAATCGTGTCAAGTGAGTCAATATGCTCCTGACCAAGATGAACGTAAATATAGGTAGTTCGCGGTTCTTGCTTACATAAATGGATTGAAGTGTATGTATTTACATTTTCGATATCAAGTTTCTTAGTATTGACTTTCATGAGAACAATATTCAAACTTTTATAAAATTTAAAAAAAAAATAAGTTTGCGAAATTTTGCAAAATATGTACAATATTTTTTCAGTATCTTGCCTCCACTTTTATTCACTAAATTTGATACTTTTAAAATCTATTCCTAATAGTGCATTTTTAAACTTTTATTCAATATATATTTTTTTTTACATAGAACATTTTAACGCCATTTTTTTTAATTCGTTTTTTTTATTAGAAAAAATAGCATAAATTATATGAAAAAATCATTAAAAAAAATATTTTTTTTTCACGATTATAATAGTGGAATATATTACACACCAAAGAAAAATATGAAAAAACGTAGAATGTTTCTCAATTTGCACTTATAAATTGAATAGTTATTAGTTTTACCATTTGTATGTATGTATTTTTATATCGTATAGCATAAAAATATTACTTTGAATCGACTAGATTACCTGCAGTGAATTATTGCTCAATAAATACGACATTTAATTTCATGGTTTTAATTATCGTTCAACATGTTTATCTTTTGAATCGGTTTCCCCTTTTTTTATTTGCTGACTGTTTAAAAATTTATTTTACAACCGAAAATACAAAACCGCGTAAATAAACGTGACCCGCGCTTTTTCTAGATAGCGGAGAAAATGGTTTAGGTACCTTTAACTGTTGTTAAATAGGCGTGTCCTACGAAAAACGCATTTGGCCATTGAGTCCATATGGTGAACATCCAAAAAAGAAAAGGCAGTACTCGTCTCCAGCGCTTCCGGCGGCTTGTATCAAGGTTTGTGTAGGAGTGTGTCGGTGTCGGAACTATTGAGGGTGTATATGTTTGTGTGTACGGGATGTTTGGATTAGAGGTTTAACTTTAATCCCAAGTGTATACTGTCAGAATAATCGCCTGACAATTAACTTTTATGATTAAATAATACTGATACTTAATTTAACCCCTAGTCGTAATCTAACTGCCAATCCAATGTGAACTTTGTTAATACGAGTGTCTATTTGATTTGACGTGTACGTACTCTTATATATCGCACATTCGATAAATTACCGTCATAATGAAACAAACAGAATTTCCAGGAGACCCAAGAAACTAAGGTTACATGTCCTAAAACCACGTTTTCTTTATTTTGTTTATTCGTTTTTTTCTTCATCCTTTAAAACAATGCCGATGCGTCATATACTCGTATACATGGTGTTTTTTAAACCCTGTCACATCCGAAACCACAATGATCAGTATGGGCAAGAATACATATTAGCATAAAAAATATTCAAAACAAAGAATTTTTTAAAAAGTAAAATATTTAAAAAAACAAATGATTGCTTACTTCTGCAGGGGAGAAGCGAGGAGGGCGCGGACGTACGGTTGACGGTGTATCAGAATCCCCTTGCCCCTCCTCGTTTCTCCCCTGCAGAAGTAAGCAACCATTTGTTTTTTATTTATCTTTTATTTTTAAGGATTTTAGTAGTACTAAATTTTTTATTTAATGTGGCAATATGTCTTCTTGTTCATACTGATATCATCGTGGTTTCGGATGTGACAGGGTTTAATGAACTCTCTGTATTTGAGTTTGTCTTAAAAAAATGCTATTACACTTTTTTTTTTTTTAATAAAAAGAAATATTTGCGTTCTTATGATTTCAACGAGTTGTAAATAACTCACTATTAGAAAATTGGAATCAAGTTGGGGTAGAGTGGGATTCGAATCACTGACCTTTGGTCCGTGAGTCCGAGACACTAGCCACAGGACCACAACCCGATAATACCGACCTTTTAAATGAAAATCTCGGTTGTCATAAATAAAATAGTTAAAATATGAAACTGTTCGGGAATAGCCGCGTTCAAACAATAAATGTTTATGTGAGTGTGGAAATCTAAAAGCTAGAATTATGCCTCTTTTTTAGCATATAAGAGTTTTAAAAAATAAATTATTCTGTATATTTAAACCAAAATCAGTTTTTTCTAGTTATGACTATTTAATCGGTGGTGCGTTATTCAAAACAATAATCAGGGATCTAGATATTCTGTCCAACTTAGTAGTGCAGTTGTTTGTCTACCTTGCATGGGGTTCCGGGTTAGATTCCAAAATTATATTTTTCAGTTTATTCTTATAATGATCTTTTTAAAGTACACATGCCAAGGGCTTATCAAAGTGGCGAGTTATCCCCGGACGTGAAGCAAAGACACTAGCAGAATAGTTAATATATTGGTGTGTGACAGTTCCATGCACCATTAGTTGAGAACGAAAAAAAAAGAAACGACGATGTTCTCCGACGGATGAAAAAAAATAAATGAAATAATGAAAGGATAACTTGAGAACTTTGGGTGTGTGATGGGAGGCGAAATATAACATTTTACAAGTCATTCTACCGGAAAGGATTGAAGAAAAACGCAGTGCAGGAAGAAGACGCATCTCTTAGCTAAAGAACTTGCGTCAGTTGCAACACTCAGTCCTTGTTTAGGGCAGCTGCTAACAAAGTGAAAATAGGGAAATATCACATACTACGTATACTGATGAAAATATATAAAATGTATTTAGAATAATTTATTGTACTTGCAAAATCAGTATGGATATTGTTGAGAAATGTTTTCATGCATGTAAAAAAGAAATTCAATTAAAATACGTTCGTAGATAAACACGACGTGTTTGGCCTTGGTTGTTGTACGTCAAAATTCGTGATAATGTTCTAAACAAAATTCAATGGCCAAGAACAAATAAACGTTAATCGTGGCGTATTAGGGGCGTGGCCGAAGGAATTGCCGTTTTTGCGAAAATTCCAAATTCACCATCATTCCCTTTCCGCATCTAATGGTGCATAGGGCACTGGATTGGTACACCAATCGCAGCATATCTTGGTCAATTTTGTAACATAAAGGTGAGGTGATCAGTTTTACGCTTCAGGTACAAGTCCAGGGACTATGAAATATTGTATAATATATTTTATATCCACCATGTCGGGAATCAAACCCGAAATCTCTTGCATGGTAAGCAAACGCGCTGACCATTACACCACGAGGCCGACTACAAATTACAAATTTAAAAATACCTTTTATGCTACTAATAATTTGCAAAAACATTTTTTTTTACTGGACAGAATTTCAAAGACCTTTATTACTTTAAAAATGCAAAAAAGTGATATTTCCTTATTGCTGCGATGATTTCTAGTCTCCGTCGGGGATAGGAAAGATAAAAAGAATAAGAAACGATTTTAACATGGTAAAGTTCCCACCTGAAAGCGGTTTCTGTAGAATTTAAAATAAATAATGCTGTGTAATTTTTTTTTTCTTTTTCCTCTTTCCTCTTTTTTCCTTTTTCCCATTGAGTAATAGTTTTGATTTAAGGTGATTTATAAACAAATACGTTTATTTATATTTTTATATATCTTTAGCTTTTTAATCTTTTTTTTCTATTGAATATGTTCTGTAACATATAAAAAACTTTTATTTTATTGGTTGGTTGGAAGAAACTGTCATTTGGCAATAAGCCCACTAATGTACAAATAACATTATGTACAAAAAGTTAAATAAATAAAACATCAGTAAAAAAAAATATACGAATACCGGATACGAGCAATCCACAGGAATATGTGTTTTTATTAATAACATCCATTAAAATTATAAACGGTTTGCCTACTGTTTGATGCTGTTTTCATATTTCTTGTTGTATTTAGCTTAATTGTATTTGTTTTATTCTCATTAGTATTTCGTTAAAACGATTCCCATAATCGACACTGCCATTTACTTTTTTTTGTTTACTACGGCCAAAACTTTAGGTTTTATTTGTTATTTTCTTTATCCGTTTCACAGCATTTTATGTAAAGTTTTTTTATTTTTTATTATTTATTTTATTTAGTTCTATGATTAACATAGTCTAATATATATTTACAACACAATATTTACATCTATACTTATTCTAACATTATTTATCACTATTATACACTTAATATCTCAATTTATAATATTCACTGTTTCATATGTACATTTTTATTCATTATATTCACTATTTACACTATATATTACCTAATATTTTTCACATATATACTTTTTACATTTAATTTTAAATATATTGACATTTATTTCATTTTTATGCTTTCTGGCATTTCCTCAAATAATTGTATTCCCTTGTACATAAGGCAGTTCTGGGACATTGCTTTTGATTTCTTTTCCAGTCTTATATTTTAAGATCCTCTTGTTGCATAGTTATGAAAGAACTCATTATTTTTTAGTTTATTTTGAAAATATCTCGGAACTATTCCTTAAATAATTTTGTTTATTTCATTAGCAACATTGAATTTGATTCTTTGATCAATTGTCATGATATCTAGAAGTTAAATATTAAATAAAACATTAAATAATGACTTTGTACATTACATATGAAGAGTACAAGCGATGTTTTGAAAAACATTGAGTTTTCACTTATTTTTTTATATATTTATTTATACAAAATCCAGTACAAAACTCAATTGGAAATGAATATTTGAATGGTAAAGATTTTACAATATTTGAGTTGGTCCAAATGTTCGTAGACAAAAGACTGGATTTCACTCCCTCGGGAGTCATTAAGATTAACAAATAACAACAGGGATGGAGAATATCTTAAATAAGGAAATCTTAAATGGAAGTCTAGGCCTGTACTGGGCTTATGACCTATCGTTGGCTGGTCCAAGAAGAAGTTTAAAAATTGAAAAA
Source organism: Micrasema longulum (assembly GCF_059751315.1). Lineage (NCBI taxonomy): Eukaryota > Metazoa > Arthropoda > Insecta > Trichoptera > Brachycentridae > Micrasema > Micrasema longulum. Next base: position 12,200 of record NW_028280749.1, on the reverse strand, counting down.
TTGTTTTCAAGCGTTGCCTAGTATGTGAAATAATTCAGTCAGATGAATCTCCTGACAGCAATAAAGGTTTCAGCTCTTTAACTTCACTTAAATCAACAAATGGAAGAATTGAAGAAATATGGATGTTCAAACATAGGCGAAATGGTGAATGTTACACAGTGTGTAAAGTGGCCACTTAAACCAGCCAATGATAGATCATAAGCCCTGTACATGCCTAGACTTCAATCTTCCCTTATTTATGGTATTCTCCATCCCAAGATTTTATTTATGCTCAAAGCATTAACTTTGTGGCCAAACATTTTAAGATATGTTAGTAAATTTAAATATATAAACCCTACCTGACTTTTTATGTCTACCGGTTTCGAGGCGTGCCCGTCTCTTCGTCAGGACACTCGGACTTAGTGGTGTTAGCATTCCATTTAACGCTGCATGTAAGTTATGTATTTTTTCGTAAATACTATGCATACTACGGTGATGGTAAAGTTGAAAGTGTATTTTAGTATTTGCATGTTGGTGTAGTGACTGTCCTGACGAGCAGACGGGCACGTCTCGAAATTTTATTTATCTTGTATTAATAGTGCAACTAGACCAAATATCTTGACAGACACGTGCATGATCCAAAAAATGAACTGCTTTGTTGATTTACCTAAATTGCTTTTAAAAATTAGATTTTCTATTGTTGCTTACATCGAAATATTTTTACTGTGTATTTTTTATTATGTGTGCTATGTGTATATACGTACTGTAATGTAACACTAATTAAATCAATATACTCACGCACAGCATTTTTTATTATTATTATAAACAACTCATAAAGCGCCATTTTCGTAATATAATACCTCAAGGGCGCTTTGCAAAGTGATTATATAATAATATGAATTTAATTTTAGCTTTGTTTATTTAAGAAAAACATTGTACTTTGTCATCACAGGCTAAGAATTTATTCAAATGATTTAGAGAACAAGTGGTTTTTGAGTTTCTTCCGAAACATCGCTTCACTCTCACAGTTTTGCACCTCTGCTGAGAGAGCATTCCATGCCATAGGGCCTGCGACCGCAAATGCGCGTTCGCCGAATTTAATGCGCTGTTTGAGTAGAGAGAAAATAACTTTTCCTTTCTACGTAGATGTAGCTGATCTAAGCGTAAGACGTCTGTCAGCTAGTTCAACTGGAATGCAGAAATCCCTTAGATATTCTGGAGCAGAGTTGTGCAGAGACTTATACATAAGCCTGTGGAAAACGTAGCCAGTGTAATTCCGAAGTAGTTGAAAGATATGACTGTACTTAGAGATTCCGAAAATAAGTCTCGCTGCGGCATTTAATACGGACTGTAGGCGAGTCATTTTATCCTATTTTATGTTGTGTTTTTGTGCTATGTACTGGAGAAAAAAAATCTAAGGTAAAAAAGGTAAATTTTAAAAATATGCTCTCTGCGCACTCAAGTCTCAAGTCACAAGAAACAAGTGTTTGTTGAAACTCTCAGAATATTAATCGCTGCTCTTCATCATGTCTGGGAGAATTTTTAGATTAGAACAGCCATCAGTTAGTGAACAAAAAATACACTTTAAAATGTCTACCATTCTTTTAAATTGATGATAGTTTCGCGAAGTCTTTTAACCTTTACCACAACGGTGGAAGGTCTTTGTTATTTCGACGGGAAAAGAAAACAAATCTATGGTAAATGAAAATGAAAATGTTTCAGGGATTCCTTCTAAGAAGAAGAAGAAAAATAATTAATCCCTTATTTTTTGTTAAAATTAACCCTTTAATTAGAGGCTTGTCAGCAGGTGGGATAGAGGAGATATGGAAGGAGTAAATGAAAAATACACCTCAACACCCAGACCAATTGAGAAAATAATCTTTCTTGAATTTTTTTTCTTGCAACTAGCGGGAACCGAATCCGCGACATCAGTTTCACAGTTGGCCGTCTTACTAACTGTGCCACGGCGCCTGTCTATGAATACCCATGTCATTTCTTTGTTGTATTAATATTTAAAGCGTTAACACTGTGTTCAAACATCAAAATAAATTATGGTAAATATTTGTAAATAATCGTTTATAAACTTTTCTATGTTAACCGGTTTTGAGACGTACCCGTCTCTTCGTCAGGTCGCTAATTACACTTATATTATAATTATAATAACAAAAAAATAATATGCATTATAATATAGCTTTATTGGCCTCGTGGTGCAATGGCCAGCGCGTTTGCCTACCATGCAAGAGCTGTCGGGTTCGATTCCCGACATTGAAAGGATGTTTGTACACTAGAATATTTCATAGTCCCTGGACTGGTAACTGAAGCGCAAGACTGATTATCTTACCTTCATGTAACAAAAATGTTGCAATTGGTGTGACAATGCAGTGCCATATGCACCGTTGGGGCCATTAGGTGTGGAAAGGGAATAATGATGATAAAAAAAAGATATAATGTAGTATAATGCTACTTATGTATCGTATTGAGGAAATAATTTTTATGTTACTGATATATTTTAGGTTTGTACTTAAATATTACTAACTATGTATTAAATAAATAAATGTGCGAATTCTCTCAACATTTACATTCATACGTAGTTTAACTTAAAAAGTAAGATTAAAAAAAAAGAAAAAAAGCACTGTTTTTACATTTATTTATTTATTCTTGGATTACTAAAAATAGCGACGAATAATTTTAGAAACGATTGTTTGAGAATGTAACTGTAAAAAAATTCTAGCATCTTAAATGATTAAAAAAAATAAATTTTAATGACTTTATTCAAAGCTTTGAGTTTTTCGTATAAAACGTAATTCATAGGCTTATTATGAACATTAATTAAATTTACTCTTTCAATTTCCTGACTGAAACACGTCACGCTGAAACGTGTTTATTGTAACGCTCGAGCCTCTAACGTTATTAAAACTTCCTGAAAACTTTGCTTTGTGAATAAATTTTCAAAACAGGGGAACGTTTGGAATTGGTTGATTTCGCATTCACTCATAAATACATTATTTTTTCAAAAGTTTTAATAAATTTTATTCATGACGCAATATATACTAAGTGGGCATTGCGCCTAAAACGTTTCTATGGCGTTTGAAGTGGCATAAAGACATTAAAATCGGGATTTTAGAAAGTGTCCGATTTCCATTAAAACTTATTTTAAGCAGACTTTTGTTGTGAATTTATCAATTTCAAAAACAAAAATTATGTTAGTTCGTCCCACGTTCGTTCCTTTGTTTGTCAGGCCCATCAAAAACTTGCAAATGGAACAATGATGTTGCTGAAAACAAGGCTTCCGCATAACGTTCTGCCCATCACATTCACACAAGATTAACCTAGACTCGAGGGATGATCATTTAATTTTTTTAGAAAAATAAATAAAGGTGGTTAAAATATTAGGTGTTAACCTAAGTTTTGTCCGTTTACAAATGAAGAGAGCAACAAAAAAAAACTTACAACGAATAAGTCAATAATGTATTCTACTACATTATTTTACAACAATGGTCAATTATTCGTAGTATCTTCACCGTACACTGCGCAAATATCGCGTGCAGATTTGCCAGGTTTATTCCCTCGATTGGAAGCGAACAGAAGGTGGTGTCGAAAATGCTCATTTTTGTCTACTTGACATTCCATTTTGAAGGCTTGTTATCAAATAAAAAAAAAATATTCAACGTAAACGCAAACAGGACATCTTGTAGAATTGAAATTTCTTTAATTGATTATAATGATTTAAAACATTTATAAAATAAAATAAAATTCCTTGTCATTAGTAGAATATTATTTCAATACTTCTATGAGTGAAAATAATATTCCCATTTCAGAAAAAAATAAATTATTATAAACTTTTAAAATAATTAATATAATAAAAATCCAATTACCCAATTCAGTGAGTGCCAGACATTATACACTATATTATAGAGAAACGTATACATTATCTAGTGTCTCGTACTCACGGCTCGAAGGTCTGTGGTTCGAATCCTACTCTACCCCAACTTGATTCCCGTTTTCTAATTGTGAGTTATTTACAACTCATTGAAAACGGCGCTTAAAATGAAATATTTAGGTATAAGACGCAAATATTTCTTTTTCTAAAAAACATAAATTTAATCAACTATGACAATGTATTGCCTTTAAAATAAAACAGCGAGTTGAAATCACATTAAAAACTTACTTAAACGTGTCCGTCAAAGTTAAATTGCTTTGACGAAGAAACTCATTTACGAGCTTTTAGCTCATTATTATTACATCTTCCTTATTTTTTATTTCCTGATAACGATCCGGGTATTTGACAATCCGGACGATTGAGGTTCGAATAATGGAGTTTTACTGTACATGAATCACGTAATATTTTGTGTATTTTTACTGTGAGTATATTTTTGTACTTTAAAGGGAAAATACGGAAGCCAACTTTTTGCTGCTTTGATGTTGAGATGCAGAAATTTTCAAAATAAGTTATTTTATACCCATGTCCACTTTCTGTTGAAATAAAAATCTAAAGTCCACTTTGTTTCGATGTAAAAAACATCAGTTTATCCTTTAAGGTACAGATTTTATTTAAATAACATTAATACTATCTACTTATAATGTGTGTGCTAACTACAACTTCTGTTAAATTTATCAATATTTTAAGTATTTTCGAATGTTTGTAGAAAAATATTAGATTTTCCCCTTTTTTCAAAGTTCGTCAAATTCGATACGCGTACAACAGATATGGAGAAAATCAGCCGATGACAGGTCGTAAAACAAACGTTTTTTTTTTAAAAATGGTACTTGGCAATCATCGATATATATATTTTTTTAATTACGTACTTTAAAAGTAGCAGTTGGATTTGTAAATAAATTAGTCATTACATCAGATTACAATCCTTTTTTGCTGTTAAAAGTGGTTTCTGAAAGCAGACATAAACTTCAATGCTTTTGTAGAGTTTTTTATGCATTACTTACGATATCATAATATTATCTTCCGTTTGTACTATAGTTTTTGTTGACCCTTAAAATATGTTTTAGTTAAACACGCGTCCCCTTTATTCTGAACATACAGTTCGATTTATCAGACATGTTCTACTTCTGCAACACTAGATTGTCAATATTGATATGATTTCCTTTTCCATTTTGTTTTATGAGCGGTGTGTAATCTTCTCTACCGAGCGTTTGTGGTAACATCATGTATAAAAATGTATGTATTGTGTAGTACTGACAAGAATCAGGTTATGTGCGATAAACGTCTTATTACCTACGCTCGCTGTGTAACGTGTAACTTAAACAACACCAATCTCTATAGCCAATAAATGTTGTCTTTGTTGAGAATATTACTTATCAATGTCTCACGACTTGGCTTATTGACAGAACTGTCAATAAACTTTTGAAATTAAATGGGATTTGTCTGTTCCTCGTAATACATTTATCTCGCTGTCATACATATAAACGAATAAATAATATTTTTTCGATTAAGATTTAAAAAAAAAACAATTTCAATTCATTATTATTGCACATAAAAAAACATATCCAATAAATGTTTGATAAAGGAGTATTTTGATTTCTCTAATTTAAGTTTTATTGTAATATCTATATATGTATAAAATGTGCCTGTGTACATTTATTAAATTATTTTGAATAAGTGCTATATTTAAAAAAAAATATTATTAATAAAACAAATAATACATATAGCACATAATAAACTCCCATTAGTTATAAAAAAAAACTCATTTGGGACCGTGCATATAAAGAAAACATTTTTGTGACAATACATAATACCATACATAGTTAATACATCCAAAATAGTAATAAAACATTATATGAAAAACATAAAACTCAGTACTACACCATCTATATAAATTACCTCGCTATCAAAAAGGTTAACAATATTTTGAGTTTGTTCAAATTTTTGTAGACAAGGACTGGATTCAACTCCCTGGGGAGCTGTTTATATTAATACATTACAACAGAGATGAAGAACATTTAAGAGAAGGTAATATGGAAGTCTAGGCATCTACAGGGCTTATGACCTGTCAATGGCTGGTTTAAGTGGCCACTTTACACACTGTATAACATTCACCATTCTGCCTATATTTGAACATCCATATTCCTTGAATTCTTTCATCTGTTGATGTTTGTGAAGTTAAAGAGCTGAAACCTTTATTTATGCGGGTGAGATTCATCTAATTGAATTATTTCACCTACATACTAGGCATAAATAAAGGTTTCAGCTCTTTAACTTCACAAACATCAACAGATGAAAGAATTTAAGGAATATGGATGTTCAAATATAGGCAGAATGGTGAATGTTACACAGTGTGTAAAGTGGCCACTTAAACCAGCCATTGACAGGTCATAAGCCCTGTAGATGCCTAGACTTCCATATTACCTTCTCTTAAATGTTCTTCATCTCTGTTGTAATATATTAAAAAGTTTAAGGTAATATTTTTTAATAGGGTCACTTTTGGATTTTCTATTCGACTTATCGTATTTTAGCTTATCGGGCAGTTTATTAAATTCGGAATGGCCAATATTTTCCAGAGATCTTTTGCCGAACTTCGTTGAGCGAAACTTACACATGAAGATTCCCTGAGTAACGCGTATTGTTATAGTGAATATCATAATCAAATGTGTATTTTAAATTTGTGTGAGCAGAAAAGTTTAAGATATTATTGTTGTTTATTACTGTTTATTTATTTATAATTTTTTATTTTGTCATTTATTTTTGTTTCTATTTTATATTATTTTGTACACTTGCCAAACACAAGAGCCTGACTCTTTTTTGGCAAGTTCAACATGAAGTGTTCTATTTTTTATTTCTAAATGTTTTATTTTCATGCTAAATAAAGGTTTACTGATTTAAAAACAAGTAATAATAAACATGAAAGAATGTATTTAATTAATTTTTTTACTTTAAAATAATTAAATGAGCCCTTAGTAATAAATATATCTGCTTTTTTATACAAAAATGGCCACGTAAATTTGTATGAGCGTCGTAATATCTCTAATTTTTTTAATTGATAAAATATAATCAAAATCTGTTTTAACAATATGTTTCTTTTTTGGGTGATACCCAGTGGTGATACCGTATGTGTTGGATTTGTTTTGACGTTTCAGCTATAATTGCAGGGGCCATCTTCAGGGTAAAATTATTATTATTTTGGTAACTTCGTTGTCTTTGACACTGAAAATCATGAGCGATCGAAAGAAAAAAGTTGATATTTTTTAAAATTCTTTTTTCTCACTTTTATGCATAATATTTTAATTAAATGGCTGTTGATATCTCCGTAAAATTAAAAACGGTACAAGAAATGTTGTTTGTGCGCATACAGTTACGAGGTATTTTTAAAGCCAGGAGAAAATCAAATGATAAATTGTCATACATTATTTATAAAGTCTGGCGACCGTCATCATGAAAACCATGTGAATTTTGTTAGGGTCAAGTTTAGATATCCATAATCAAGTGTTTATCTTGTTTCAGAATTACCCCTTATGTATAAATCTTATTTAACTCATTTTAACATTTAGATGTTACCAATATTTTCTGACAATCATTATTTTTCATCATCATTATTTCCTTAGGGCACTGCATCGGTAAACCAATCGCAGCGTATCCTGATCATTTTTTGTTACATGAAGGTAAGATGATCAGTCTTACGCTTCAGATGCCAGTCCAGGGACTACGAAATATTCTAGCGTAAAAATACATTTTTAGATAAATATTTCGTGTCAACCATGTCGCGAATCGAACCCGAGACCTCTTGCACGGTAGGCAAATGCCCTGACCGCTACACCACGAGGCCGACAAACTGTATATTAATTCTCTCAGGATTTTATTATATTTTGATGAATTTCTACATATAGGATATAATTATTACCGAAGGGAATTGGTATAATTTAAAACTTTCATTTAATTATGTTTTCAGCATTCTCGGTGTCTTAAAGATATTTATTTTTTGTAAAAGTACAGAAAACTTTTAGTTAGCCTTTGTTTTTTCCAGTCCCCTAATGGCGCTTTTATATTTTATGCAAATCCCCGGTTGTGAATTAAATGAAACATATGAGGTCCTATTCAAACAGAAATTTGAAAAACAAACCTCTCCTTTTAGCTCTATTTACTTAGTCTCACGTGGCAGCAAAAAGCATTATACTGAATTATAACTTTCGCGAACTCTGAAAAAGTTCATAATAATAATTTATATTAAATGTTCTGTCTAGTTGGACCATTATTTATTATATCCGGCATCATTTATGTAGTCCGGCATCATTTATGTATCAACGCAAATGTCTACATTATTTTATATATTTTTTTGTATTCGTTCAGTTGTTGTTAATTTATTGGAAGACCAAGGTGTTAGTGCTTAAAATGTTAAAAATAGTGTTTGTAGATATTTCAACCAAGATAGAGAACCTAATTAAGAAGGAAATGTGGACGTCAAGGTTTATGACTCATGTCCTGTAGTTGGTTGATTTAAGTTATAATTTTACAGTACGTTACGTTCGCCACTCTGCTCATATTTGAACGTACTGTAGAACTTTTGCTGCCCCGAAGATAAGATGATCAGTCTCATACTTTAAATTAAAGTTTTTGGACTATGAAATGTTTCAGTGGAAATTACATTTCCATATACTTATTGAAGTCGTCAGGAGTTGACCCTGTAATCGCATGCTTGGTTATTAAACGCCCTAACCACTACAACATACTGTTTTAACTAATAATATTTCATTGATCCCAAACTTTCAAAAATTTCCTTCTTTTAAACAATACGCACTATCCTGGATTCAAACTAAAGACATGAACTCTTTTTTTTCTATGATATTTTTTGTTACTCTTTAATAAAAAGGAATATTTTTATGTTTTTTTTTGTATTTATTATTTCCTTTTTTAATTACTACAAAATAAAAAAGTACATTTTAGTTTTTTACGGAATATCTTTTCTCTTTCTTATATAACATGAAAATATTATACCTGTCTATTTATTATAGGAGCAAAAATTCGTAAACATTTCTTGTGTACCCACGAACAGGCCATGCCTTTATGGGATTTTTTGTTTACTATTTTTAGTGTTTTTTTTTTTTTAAGGAATAACCCGCTAAGCCTCTATTTTGAGGCTTGTCAGCAGGTGGAATAGAGGGGATATGGAAGAAGGTAATGAAAAATACACCACAACACCCAGACCAATTGAGAAAAAAATCTTTCTTGGATTTTTTTCTTGCAACTGGCGGGAATCGAACCCGCGACGCCAGTTTCACAGATAGCCGTCTAACCAACTGCGCCACGGCGCCTGTCTTAATTATGTATTTCATTACTATGTAATTATCCTTTATTTTTTTAATACTCTGTTTTACCTCTTATGTATTGTAAAAAAAACAAACAATTTAAACAAATAAAAAAAACATAAGATGAACGAACTTAACAGTAGCCGTATGTGTTCTGAATAGGTGCCAAATTTTAAATAAGTATTAAAATTGAGCAATTTTGGCATAATGAATTCTCTCAGTAAGCATACTGGATTATTGTAACGATCAATAAGTTCGTGTTATCAATATTTTACCGGTAAGTAACTTAGCTCAGGTAAATAAATATTATTATCAGATAATTTGCATTTCATTATGCTTGTTTAGTTGCGTTTACTGTGCAATTTCCTAGCTATTTGAGCGAGGTTAGTTGACCATCAAAACCACCTGTTGGGTTTCCTACCCCCTCACTATCTCCTCAGCTGCATCTCTCCTCACACCCACAACTTGAGGAGATTATGTTATTATACACCACAGTCATTTAATATACACAATTCAAACATAAATTAAAATTGTTAGGCTCCGATGTGGATTGAATGAGAATTCACGAAAATGATCATTTAAATTATGTAGCCATGAATAATACATAGGTACCTAGTCTTGTTTATAATTTTTAGAACTGATGGGTCTGTTTTGAGAAACATGCGTGCTATAAAAAAATCAATATGGAAAGATACTAAAATTAGCACAATTTCTTATTTTGAAAATATTTATTAAAAGATAATACAAAAAACATAATTGTAAAACGTCTTTTTCCAAGACTTAATTTAAAAGTATACAACAGTTTACGGCATCCGTAGTGTAGTGTTTAAGACGCTCGACTCACACACAAAAGGTTCCGGGTTCGATTCCCGGTGAGAACCCAACAATTAAATGTGATTTTTCTCAATCCTGGGTGTTCTGTGATGTTATTCACCACTGTAATTGGGCCATCTGGCCTGTTGTGGTGCAAAAAAATTAGAATAATAATAACAAAACATTGTATTTTCATTTTGTGTCATTTATTTTTTTGTACTTTTTTTATTCTATTGAAAAATCCAAGAACCTGCCCCGACTCATAAAACATGCGTTGTGATAGGGAATTTCTATAGTAAATTATAAACATTGGTGTGAATCGTAACTGTAAATAACTTTGATAATACCTTCCTTATTTTTGGATACAGATACTGGAATAAACGGTTTGTTTTCTGGATTAAAAAGATTTATTGAATGTATACTAATTTTGTTGAAAACCTTGAAAATTAGTATTTTTGTACATTAAATAAATCAGTGTGGATTGCGGTCATGTTTTCATATTGATTAAATATTTTACAATACGTTATTTTTAACCTCTGTTTCGGAGAATAGAACTGATGAAATATACCTTTCATGATTTATATCGTCCAGGTGACGTAGCAGTTACCTTCAGTTCAGCTCATTGCACCGTTGCCCTCAGCACCTACACTTCGGTACTAACTCGTACAGTCTAGTCCTCCCACATATTCCCCGATCTTGTGTAATACATAACCAGTCATCATTGTTCGTTCAGTACAGGTTTGAAGTGACAAGGGCTATGCTTTTAATGTATTTTACTATTAGCGCATAGTAAATAATATAAATGTATTCAGTATAAATCTTTATATATATAATTTCTCTGTACGTGTGATGTCACCGAACTCCTCCTAGACGGCTAAACCGATTTACGTGCGGTTTTCAGAGAAATATAGATCCTTGCGTTGTGCGTGTTCGTTGATATTAAAATCTTCAATCTAATGTGTAAAAAAAGAAGTATGAAGCATAAATGTTTTATTCATCGATCTACCAGGGTTGCATTCGAGGAGAATGCATTTACAAAAAAATGGAAAAATGTTGTTTTTTGTGTATAAAATAAGCTGGTTTTTGAATGTTTAAAAACAACATTTGTTTTTTATGGATCCCAAACAAATTGTTTCATTAAATTCCTTTTAATTTCTTCATCCATTTTTTTATCCGCATTCTTGGCGAATGCAACCTTGGTGATGGATAAAAAAATCATTAATTCTCCTAAATTTATTGTGGTTAATAAATTGAAGATTGTATGAGCTATAAACCTTCTCGCGGCAAAAAATGAACATTTATCTGAAAACTGCACGCAAATCGGTCCGGTAGTTATTCAGTCCATTGAGGACAACCATTCGAACATTGCCTTTTATATATATAGATCATAGAATTAAGAATTGTCCAGAAGGAGCGTAGAATCATATTTGAATACATCGGACTGTGTCCAATAATTCCCCCACTATGCCTCACTTCCGCCACGCGCATTCGTGATGCCGCCGCGTAATGTTGCACAATGGGAAAAAATATAATTATAACACAAATGTAAGGTTAAAAAAAGCCATCTGTTAATTTCTCTAAAATTTAATTGTGCACGCGGAAATATTGTTTGACACAACAGAGTAGATAAGCAAAAGGTCATTTAATAAGAGTAATTGAATTAATGAACTTTAAACTTGAAAAATAAAACAAATTTTATTTTACATAAAACGGATATTTTTATATCATGTTAAATAATATTTAATGTTTTAAAGATAATGTCGGTCAAATATCCACGATAGAGTTGTTTAATCCGAGATCAAATTTTCATTATTTCTCTTATAAGATGACCAAAGTAGGGTAAAAAAATTTACTACCCTGGCAACACTAACGAAATGTTCATTTTGTTTCTTTGACAATCTGACAGACGGATAAGTAATTAAATTTTTAAGGAATGCATTTGTTACAGACACATTCAATTGCTAATTACACATAAAATGTGATTGCACCCTGTTTCTTTAAGAACCTAGCAGTATTTTTAAACTTTAAAAAGAAACAACACGGCATAGTTAAATTTATATCAGGAGTTGCGTACTAAGCGACGTCTACAAAGAAACTAATGGGTCAAAACGTAAACCTACTAATTTATGAGTAGTTTAGTCGCTTTCTATTCGATA
>NW_028280748.1:0-32661 GCF_059751315.1 Micrasema longulum | reverse complement strand
GTCCGTCTTGAATTTTGCGCAAAGCAAGTACATTGTATCGATACCATCAATGAACTTGTGTGGGTTGTTCTACCTGGAAGAGTATCTGGTAAAAAAACACACATCGTATGTACATATATCCCCGGTGGGTCGACTCACTCCTGTTTGCTTCATTCTTTTTCGAACACAATCAGTGATTTATGTAACAGTTTCGCTACGGATGATTTTATAGTTATGGGCGATTTCAATATACCCAACTTGATTTGGAGTAAACGTATCGGCCATAATTACCTTTTCCCATCTCACTCAAGTAATGCTGAAATAACTTTATTTATTGACACGATGGCTTTAACAGGCCTAAATCAATACAATCACATTCTCAATGAAAATGGAAGGATCCTTGATCTTATACTATGCAATAGAGATATAAAGATATTGCGTTCAGATTTTTCATTGGTAACGGAGGATAGTCATCACCCCACGGTTAATGTTCAACTAGAAAAAACAACGACTCATCGGTTCATCGATCGATTGCATACAGTGTTTTTGTATCATAAGGCGGATTACTGTCCTATAAAACTGCGTCTTTCTCAAACGGATTGGCCTACTCAATTATGCTCTACTTTAAACTTGGATGACGCTTTAACTTGCTTTTATAATACACTTTACGAAGTAATTGAAGACTTGGTTCCAAAAACAATAAGTAAAAACAAAAAGTACCCAACTTGGTACACCCCTTCTCTTATAAATGTAATTAAGGAAAAGAGTAAGATGCACAAAAAATGGAAACAAACAAACTGTATTATGGATTATCAAGAGTTTAAACTTCTTAGGTCTAGACAAAAGAGAATTCAAGGTATTTGCTATCGAAACTTTTTATTAAAAACAGAGAATGACATAAATAGAGACAGTAAATGTTTTTGGGGATACATTAAAAAAAAAAAAAAAGATAACGCTATTCCAAAAGTAATGACTTATGCTGGTGAAACTATTGAAAATTGTTATGACGTATGTGAATCATTCTATAAATACTTTAATTCTGTTTTTGATAGAGAAACAAGCGTACACAGTTCATTTAATTTAGATTATACTCAACGCAATGTAATTACCGATGATAATCTAAGTAGCATTTGCATTAACAAAGACATTGTTTTAAAATACATTCGAATGCTAGATGCAAACAAAGGCCCTGGTAGTGACCGGATACCTCCAGTATTCATAATTAATTGCGCTCATGAATTGTCTCTTCCTCTTGCTCTTATTTTTAAAAAATCACTATCGGAAGGATTATTTCCTAGCAAATGGAAGGAAGCAAATATTGTACCGATTCATAAAAGTGGGGATAAAAATTGCATTGAAAATTATCGCCCAATTTCCATACTTCCAGTATTTAGTAAAATGTTCGAAAAAATTGTTTATGATCAGGTCTATACTCATTTGTCACGTAACTTTCCCGAACAGCAGCACGGCTTTCTTAGAAAACGATCAACAACAACTAATCTAGCAGTATTCACTCAATACATTTTCTCTCAATTTGAAAATAAAACTCAAGTAGATGCTATATACACTGACTATGCGAAAGCCTTTGATAAAGTAAACCATCTTACCCTTCTATTAAAGATCAAACATCTGGGTATTCACGGAGATCTTTTGCGATGGTTTACTTCTTATTTGACAAATCGCTGTCAATCTGTTGTAATCGGTGGCTTCTGTTCAAACTTTTCTTCTATACCATCAGGAGTGCCCCAAGGTTCACACCTCGGGCCACTCCTTTTCAATGTTTATATTTATGATATCAGTCAATGTTTCAAATTCGCACAATTCAGTCTTTTTGCCGATGATATGAAAGTATATTTACCTATTAATAATGATCAAGACAGTATAAATCTTCAAGAAGACCTTAATAGATTAAACACATATTGCATTAAAAACAGATTGTCTATTAACATTAAAAAGTGTCAGCAAATTTCTTTTTACCGCACTCGTTCTAAAAAAATTAATTATTCGTATAAAATCAACGAGTTAATTATAAATTCTTCTACGGAAGTCCGTGACCTTGGTGTTGTACTTGATAGTAAACTTACATTTAACAAACATATAGAAAATACTGTAGAAAAAGCTTACAAAATGTTAGGGTTTGTCATACGATCAACCAAACCTTTCGCAAGAACTGACGCATTAAGAAAACTTTTTTTTTCATATGTACGTAGTGTCCTCGAGTTTGGTTCGCCGATTTGGAATCCTCAATATAATACGTACAAAAATCGTATTGAACATATTCAAAATTATTTTCTTAGACAATTAGATTTCAGAAATAATGTTTCATTCTCAAGTAGGACTGAGTCAGCTAATTTTCACAAGGTTCAAAATCTCGCAACTCGGCGTACCATGTTGGATATGAGCTTTCTATACAAAATTGTTAATAACGTAATTGATAGCCCAGAAATTGTTAGAGGCATTTCATATCGAGTCCCTGTCCGTAGAACTCGTCAATCTGTACTCTTCGACATTCCTAAGTCAATGACTAATTATTTAAGAAATAGCACTCTACGAAGAATACAGATTACCTATAATGACAGTTTTAGTGACATCGACATACTACATTGTAAATACCATATTTTTATCAGATCAGTTAAAGACATTTTAAATTTATCTCCTGCTTGACTTTTAACTTTTAATTTGATTCTTGATTTTGTCTTTCAATTTTAACTTTTTAATTTTAATTCTTAATTTTAACTTTCAATTTAAACTTTTAACTTAATTTTAATTTAAACTTTTCATTTTAATTTTAACTTTTACTTTTAATTTTAATAATTTGATTTCAACTCTTAATTTATACTTACCTACATCTACTACCTGCATCGAATAATTTTATTGTTACTTGTGATTTTTTTTTACAATTAAATTGAAATGTTCATGGAAGCAGAGGGAGAGGGAGGAAAGTAGAGTAGCTTTACAATGTCTTCTCCTTTAAATGAACTTTTTATGGAATATTTTTATTTTTACTTTTTTAGAATTAAATTATTTTTCCCCTCTCCTCCTGCATTCATTAGTATGAAATCTGTAATTGGTCTTACTTTTTAAAATTGTTCTTTTGTACCTTGTTGTTTATATAAAGACTGTATGATTTCATTAATTAATAAATAAATAAATAAATAAATATTTTATTTTATTGTTGGTGTCCCATCCTTCGTGAGTGTGGTTTTGTAATGATTTCTGAAAAACAAGGGGTAAAAAGTCATTAGTAAAATTATATTACAATGGGTAAAGTAATGGAGAATGCACATGTGTTATCTGTTCATTAAGTAATTCTACGTCGGGTTTATTTTTTAATCTATTAATTTCGAGAATTTCTAATTTGTCAAGTTTATGGCCTTTGGGTGCAATATGAATTATTTTTACATTATTTTTTAATTCGAAGGAATGTTTGTTTTCTATTAAAGGATTGGCAAAATTTGAATTATCTTTATTATTAGACCATGATTGTATGTGCTCTTTTATGCGTGTTTTAAAGGCTCTACCCGTTTGGCCTACGTAGCATGTATTTTTACAATCGTTACAATTAAGAAGGTAAGTTCCTGAGTTGGAAAACTTATCTTTTTTGTCTTTAGTATTTACCAACAAATTAGCTAAGGAATTATTATTGTAAAAGGCTGCAGTGCATTTATTTTTATTTATTATTTGTCCAATTTTATCACTAGTTTTTCCAATATACGAAAGTTTTGCCCACCGCTTTCGGTCTTTATTAAATTTGATTCCCCAGAACTAATTAATCTACTTGCATACCGTGTCTAGAGATGCAAGGCGGTAAAATTACCGCGGTATTTTACGGGAATTTTACCAGATTTTGATAAAATACGGTATTTTACGCTATTTTTCGGTAAGAAACGAGTTTGACGTACTAATTTTTATTTTTCAAAGATATTACAAATACGAGTAGCTTTGTTTTAGGACACTTTACATGACTGCAAAAACCAGGTTTAGATCCATCTGGTGGTTGTCGAGATTTATTAGAAGCATGGGACGTTCAAGGTCATTCGATGTGTACTTTTTTCACTTTTTTTATAAAAAGGGTTATTATGTTTTGAAACTTAACAGGATCGGTGGACATAGGGTCCTTAGTAAAACCTTAAGTTTGTGACCTTGAACGACCACCGCTCATGCCACGATTTTGAAAAAATGGTGCTTAAAATCAGTTTTTTGTGTCTAATTACGCCCCAGTAGGTTTTATAGAAAAAAAATATATTAAAGTCTAAAAAAAAAAAATTTACTAAAAATCGTACTATTTTTTTTCGTGAGATCAATACTTTTCAAGATACGCGTTTGAACATCAAATACATTTTATCAAAATAGCGGAAAAGTGCTATTAGCACTAACTTTTTACTAATTATTTGATAGTTGACCTACCAAAAGTCATCATCATCATCTCTTTTTTTCATCATTTTTTTTATAAAATCTATAGGGATGTAATTATAAGCAAAAAAAATCATTTTTACAAAATTGTGGCAAGAGAGATGGTCGTTTAAGGTCACACACTTAAGGTTTTACTAAGGGCATTATGTCCACCGATCCAGCTAAGTTTCGAAACAAAATAACCTTTTTTATCAAAAAAAGTAAAAAAAAGTACATACTGAATGACCTTGAACGTCCCATACTTATAACAAATGTCGACAATCACTCGACGGATCTACGCCTAGTTTTCACTGTCATGTAACGTGTCTTAAAACAAAGCTACTTGTATTTGTTATATCTTCGAAAAATAAAAATTTGTACGTCATATTCGTTTTTTACCGAAAATTCCCGTAAAATACTGCGGTAATTTTACCGCCTTGCATCTCTAATTTATTGTGATACAAGTAAATACCGTTTTGCTACCATTTATGATTGCAATATACATATGTATGTTCAAAGGATGAATGACAATATCCGACTAAGACCCTCCATATAATCTTCCAAACTCACAGTGAAAGGGGCAGTGAAGAGACCCAAAGACCCACAGTCTTTAAAACGGTTTTTGGTATGTGGAGGAATGTACTCCCGCTCCGGGGAGTTACGCTCTCGGGAATTTTCCCGCGGTACATCATTACTTGCACCTCCAGTACCTTATGCACCATAGGGTGCGAATAAGGGTTTGATGATGATGAATTTAATGTCATTGTATTATTTTTAATGTTTGTAAATCTAACATTGTGGATCATCGCAATATATAATTTTGATTTGAGAATAAAAAATATTGTTTTGTGATCCACTGTATTTGTTTACACAACCGAATATATGTATTATGTATGTTTACTTGTTAAAAAACCTCAAAGAGGGAAATGTTTTGTAGCCGAAACTAATCAGTTGTGTGAACACATAAAGTGGTTTACAAAAAAAGTATTTTTAATTCTTTTTTTTTGATAATTTGATTGTTTTGGTAATTTTGTTGATAGTTGATTTTCTGCTTACTAAAGTTAAAGGCGTAAACAAGGACTCTTACACTCGCATAAGTTAATGTTTGTTCTATGCAATTATTCCTTTTTAACGTCAACATAATGATTCAAATAATATATACATTCAAATTAACAATGCACTGGCCTATGCACCATTAGGTTCTGATAAGGGTTTGGTGATAATGTATTTAAATTTTACCGAAGTATGTATAAATTTATTTTAATATAAATAAATATCCGTTTTTATAAACGATAAATCGATATTATTATCGAAGCTAATTAAAACGAATAATGGCGGTACATCACTTTTCCACCAACACATTCGTAAAAACTCTTTGAGATGTTCTTATGAATATTATAAAACCTGTTGATATAATCGAATATTTTTTATCCGATTTTTTTGAAAAAAATTGGTATGGATTTAAAAACAATATTTTCCGAATAATTAAAACTTAAAACTGCACTAAAAAGTGCAAAGTATTTATTTTATACCCTTTCTAATTTATATTATAAAATAATGGGTTATATTGTTCATTTTGTTTAAATATATGTATTTCATTAGTGTTTACATGTAGTTGACGAAAAATAAGTAGTGTATTTTTTTCTTTCAGTGTTTCTGTATTTTATTTTTCATTGTTTGTAAAGCAAATAAATAAATAAATGTCAGGCGGGATGGGATTGCTATGAAGACGATATATATTATTCAATAATACGCTAATTAGCAGCGCAGCTCATTTAATTTTCTGTGCAATTGACTTAACGGTTCCTAATTTATCATTTCATTTGTGAATAAAAAATAGCAGATTTACGATATATGCGAATAACTATAAGTAAAACATATAAACAAAATTTAAATAATAATACGTTGTGAATAAAAATACTCATTTAGTCATGTTTTTTACAATTAAAGGAACATTATGAAAATTTCATTAAATGTATTTAATACGTTTGGTATTTTTTTACTTGTCTAAATCACTCTAGAGCTAACAATATATTTGAATACTTAAAAATAACACTGTGTTTTTTTTATTTAGTTAATGAAATAGTAAAACAAATCAATGCCACCTAAACCAAATAAAAATATATCTATCTTTGCTCTTTTGCCAATAATTAAGGTTTCTGCTTGATTAATTTCAAATATGAAATTCAATTTTAAAAATACATGTTTGGTTTTTTATACAGAAACATAATTTTAGTTCAGTTTCAATAATTTATCATTTTTTGACACTAAATCTCAATTCCATAGAACCAAATTCCTGTGCATTGAAAGCTAAATACAAAACTATTGTGTTTATAAACAAAATGAACAAAAGTTTTGAAGAAAGGGAACACAGTTTTTTTCTAATCAGTGTGAACTCGGATATGAAACTAGAAATAAAAATGAAGTAAGGCTGCCATTTAGTAAGAAAACGAAGACACAGAACTCGTTGATGCACCGAGCTGGACAGTTTAAGGAAATACCATTAGAAATAAGACAGCAAAAAAATACCTGCAAAGTATCGTATAGTATAAAAAATAGTTTTCACAATAATAATAATATTACGAGTCCAATACATAAGTTTTTATGTATTTTTTTAGTTAGTTTATACAATAATGCATTATAAGAATAGGCATATTTATATTATATATTTTTAATTCATATTTTTTCTTTCATTCTTCATACTTCATAAGTATTTTGAAAAAACAACGCATTATCCATAAATAAAAAGTCGATTACGGGAATAATCTGATTCGGTTATTAGAACTATCAATAGATAATAATCGTTTGCGATTAAGCACACCCCAACAGATTTAAAATATCGGGTCGTATGGATTTGCGTGGCATGTGTGAAAACGGCCATAATAAGTTCAAATAATGTCAGTGGCAAACCTCTAAAATATGGATGTTGAGTTCCAAACACCTTTTATAAAAAAGATGAATTTTGTTTGTAATTTATGTTTTTTTTGTTGCCATTTTATGAAATATAAACGCAAACATGCCATTTTTGTGATTTCCAAACAAAACACATTACAGAGGAGTTAAGTGAAAGGCTCATATATAATATGAGCCTTTCACTTAACTCCTCTGTAATGTGTTTTGTTTGGAAATCACAAAAATGGCATGTTTGCGTTGAGCATATAGATTGGTATATCTGGAAAACATTTTAATTGACTGATTATATGAAATAGTTGTTGTTGTTGTTGTTCTGATTATTATCTTTATGGACAATTTATGATGTACCATTTTAAAAATATGAGACCAACTGTCTGTACCTACGTAAGTACATGATTAATTTTTACATTTTTCTGATTTTGTTTCGTACTAGGCACAGAGTACACATATTTATTACTTAGATGATATATCATTACAGCAGAACTCCGTTTATCCAAGCTCCAGTCACCTGGATTGCAAAATATCAGGATCGTTATCAGGGAATAAAAAATAAAGGCGATATAATAACAAATAAAAAAGCACACTGATGGGCTCCATGTTTATCCATCGGAGCAATCAACTTTGCTGGACGTGTTTAAGTAAGTTTTTATGTGATAACGTCTGGCACTCATTAATACGGTTGGAGTTTTGCTGTATCTGTTTGCTTTTTATTTTTTCATTCACGATTTTTCACTGATTTTTTTAAGGTTTATCTCACTTGGTCAATTCATTATTATCTACTTTTTACTAGTTATTTTTTAGCCTCCCCTGTTTATTTTCTTTTTTTGTATACACTGTTAATCTTGTAAAAGGCCATTGAGCCGTAAGTAAGTAAGTTAGCAACGTTTTGATTATGGATCAATATTATTAAACAAAAGGAGCTAATAGAAATGCGTATTTAGATTTACACATGGTACCTTTATTTGGCTTCAATATAAAAGGAAATGAAACAAGTGCTAACATATTATTTATTTATTTTTCTGTAGAATTTAGTTTTTGATATAATAAGGAGTATTCTCTAACATGATATATTATACTAAATTTATAATGAAATTTTAAATACTGATAATTCATCAAAACATCCAACACTCGATTTTTTTACATACTTAACACAATCTTAAATATGTGTGAAGTTAGTGAGACCAAAAATACAAACATTTATTTTTTCCTAATAAGTATTGTAACAACGCAATGAAGATTAGGTATTGTGTTTATGATATTGCAATTCAAATATGTGTAAGCTGATTAATTCTAAATATTCAAAATGATATAAGCGATGTCATATGTAATGGTATAACTTTGTATTTTCCATATGGTGACAAATTTCCTTTTGTTAGGACATGCCAACGTGAGCTGTAGAGAAAATATTTAATATAATATGAATTTTAAACTAATACAAGATATTTTAATAGTACTTACTTTATTTTTAAAAAATTCTTATGTACTTTGGCTCTTAATCTGTTTGGTAATAAAAAAACATTTGAAAAAATAACAAATTGGGTATTATTTAAAGCAAATCTAATAAATAGTTTAATATGGAAATAAATGATGATTGATATTTAAATATACAAATGTATAATAACTGTGTAGGTAGTGATATTTCATTGTTTTTACAACATCTTTAATACCCAGACTGGTATCTTAACTATAAAAATATATATATTACAATTTATATAATAATAACTGAAGTATTGTATCCTTTTTTATTTAGATTTATCTTTATAATAAAGATATCAGTCATAAAGGTGTAGCGACGAATCTTGCTACTGATTATTTCAGATTTGTGAATTTAAGTACCACTTATCTTTCATTTTTTGGTAAATTACAATTTAAAATGAGAATTTTCAAGAGTGCAAAAAAAATTGAATTACTTAATAAACAACGTGTCCCACCTCCAAGCAGATGACGAATATATCCAATAGTTTGATATCCATATATTCCATTACAGCATAAATTTAAATAGCCAATCGATATCGTCCCTTCGAAGGATCCGCTTTACTGGTTTAATATAATCTGAAAAAATACACTTATAAAGGTTAAATTATTTACAGATGTTCTAAAAGAGAATGAGATTTTTTTTAGAAGATAATATCATTAAAAGTCTAGACATTTATAGAGCTTACTATTTACTACTATTATTATTAATATTGATGAAATATTAGTTTTAGTACAAAGGTATATTTAAACACCACTATTCATAACATAAATTATATTATAATACAATAACCTTAATAATATTGTATCCTTTTTATAACACATGCTGTGAGCTATTATAAAGGGTGATGGGTTTAGCAAAATTTAATATCTTATGTGTATGCATGTCCAATTGTCTTTCATTGTTTCTTAATAAACATTTGTAATTTTTCACGTCTCTGAGGGAGTTTGTCGTTACAAGATTCTCTTACTTTTTTAAAATATTATTTTCTGGATATTATGTATACCTGTGTTATTTTTATAAATACCTAATTTTACCTTTTTATTTTCATTATTTCTATATGTGTGAATTAAGATGTTCTATTTTGTAATGTACATATATATGAATAAATAAAATTGAAATACCACCACTAAACCACTAATAATAGCCAAGAATTCCTGGCTGCGGCAGCCATTAGAACGCGTTTGACGTGCACGGCAGCCAACTGGCTGCCTGCAGCCAGAACGAGACAAAGCAAATGTATGTGACTGCCTCAGTCTCCGCGCACTTGTCGTAGCAGCCAGAAGTATTTTATGAAACGAATTTGCAATGACTTTCGATACAGAAGATCCATAAAATAATTTTGAAATGAACCCTTTCAAGTAAAGGATGAATTCAATATCTTCTTTTTGGTTTGCGTTTCTTACGAGATAAAATGTAAACAAAAACATCTTCCCCATCCATTTTATTTGGACTGGCCGTCAGGCTGGCTGCTTTAACTGGCTGCGCAAAATTTTGACTGCGGCAGCCGGGCTGCCTAGTGGGCGGGAAGCCTAATTATCAAAAAAAAAAAAAATGGGAACATAAAAGCTGTTAATGTATTACTTGCGATTTTAACCAAACAAAAATACCGCTGAAACGATAAGTATTTACATACATAATAATTATTTACATTACGAATATCAACAATTAAAACTAACAGTTCGCAGTAGCGGTATTGCAGTACCACTGCGGATATGGTAATACTTCAAAAGTTGGAAAAATCAGCACACATGCATGAGATTTTGTATGACTGCAAACGCATGTGTGTTGTATATCCTCTGGCCGTCCCGGGGAAAACGGCTTGGTGGTTTGTTTATTTTTTACTAACACTAGCTTATTCTTAACCTTTTACAATTTATAAATATTATAATGATTAACAACTTGAGAAAAAACTCGTAAGGTAGGTTTAAACCGTACACAATATATAAGTTTGATTAAAATACCGAATTAGATAAACATACCTTCAAATGATGATTCCTGTTGTCGCGCAAGATGTACATTTAGGGACGCTGTGGTTCGTATGCAAATTTCTATAGAGTACAGTAGGTATTTCACAGAGGTTCTATAAAAATAAACAAAATCCCTAAGGACATGTAGATCCGGGGCATACTTATCATTTACAAAAGTAGTTGAACTGTCACTGTATGTTTGTTTATGTTTTGCATTGTTGCAATATAAAAAGTACAGTTTGGCGTGTAGAAAAAATAAATACCCCACATGGCAAACGTTATAAATTTTCATCAGGGGTGGTATTCTGAACCACTCTCGTGGGCCTCTCTACCTCGTTAAAATCATTTTGGTATCCTGAACGAATCTCGTAATAGGTATCGTTAAAACCACGCATGCGCACAGCACACAAATAAACTAACCTTGTAAATCTGGCAAACGTCAAACATGCGACCCGCGAGATGTTTTGTTTTTAAAAATGTATGTTTATTTTTTATTGTGAGCTACTAAATTGGCAATTAAATATATTGCGTCATCTGTAAAAACTCAAAAGACGCCATTATTCAAATTACGACAAATCCATTTGTGCTCATAAATTGGAGGTTCGTAAGTTTTTTTTAATTTGTCGGGACATTTTTAGTCTTTGTCAAAAATAACGGAGTTAATACAGGTAAGTACTCGCAATTAATACATTTAATCAATTTAAACACGTAATATATTGTCAAAATATTAGTCAGATTGATTTGAGGTCTTTTTTCCTCGATCTAGATCTGGCACAGTTCGAGTATGTCAGTCGGTGTTGATTATATTTCAACACTAAATTCGTTTCTAATTTATATTAATTATTAATTTATATATACATACATTATCAAAGGGAACTCGGGATACACATTTAATGCATCTTAATCATGCTATAAAGGTTCCTAAAGATTGCCATATTGAAGCTAATTGAATGACAAGACGATGCATTGATTTATTGTTTAGTATTCCCAAAGACATACAGGCGGCCGTCGGCTTTTGTACTTTCTACTTTTGCGTAATTCACTATTTCAGACATTTAAATAAATTTTGTTTTTTACAGATTTTTGTCAATAATGCAAACATTCTTCGCTTCCATGCAGGTGCTCCCTCGGTTAACTAGTGATAACTATGTTAAGATAATATGTTATGAGGAAAATAATGAATCAGGTAATTAAGGAAACTGACAGAGAAGGTGTGCCTACATTAAGACAATTTCAGTAGAATTATAATATATGGAACGCAATAAGCAATATTGGATACTTGTGGGCTGAAATAAAAAAGTAAAAAATGAAAGGTTCCTGTAAACAATTATGCCCGCAAATGATGAATTTTGAAGAAACTCTGGAAACTATCACAGATGATATAGTATAGGACTTCAACAATGAAGATGTTAACGAGTTAATTGAATATCACTCAGAACTTCTGTTAAATGACTGCTTAATTGCAACAACTGGTAAATGAAATACACAGTTAATGTAAGGAAAAAGCTGATAAAATTGTCTTTGACAGTAAAAAATATGAATGAAGCCTTATCTATTTTGAAAATTAAATACAGCATGTTATTATATAGAACTCTTTATCAAGAAAACAAAAAATATGGAAGTATTTAACTAACTCTTGAAAAATTCATAAAGAATCACCTGAAAGCACTTAAACACCTCATTAACTTAATTAAAAAATACATATTTTTTACATCCCTCGACTTTCGAACATTCAACATTCGCACACATTTTCAGGAACCAATTATGTGCGAAAGTCTACTGTATTTCAATGCTTGGGACAAGATGTCGCTCTAATGGTTAGTAATACTGTAATTATATGTCTGTATACTGATAACATAATGAATCATTACGTGCAAGAACATTTTTTGCTCAAATTATAATTGAAGCTGTAAGGTTTAAATATCAAATCAAAATGCATATAAATTTTAAATCCTTATTTCAGATTTGCTGTCACAATCTCTGAATGTGTAAGTACAAAATGAACCAGTGCAAGATCTGTTTGTTTGATCTCATATCGTTGAAATATACTTATTGTTCTGACATTCTCAATTATTAAAAGGTGTCAAACCAAAAAACAAAGTCACTAATTATTTTCATTAAGGTTGTGTAAGGTATCTCATCATTTCCCTATCCGCACCATGTGGTGCATAGGGCACTGCATTGGCGCATCAAATGCAGCATATTTCATCATCGGTTACATGAAGGTAAGGTGATCAATCTTACACTTCAGGTGCTATTCCAGGGACTGAAACATTGCAGTGAACGTTAAGAATAAATATTTTCTGTTGATCCTGCCAGGAATCGAACTTGGGACCTCAAGCACGGTTGGCAAACGCTCCGACTACTACCCTATGAGGCAGACATATCTCTACCCAATTTCCTTTTCCAGAATTTACATAAGAGTTACCGTAAAGCCGAAAACGCTCGTCCAGGGTTCTGCTTTCATTTTTCAAACAGGTCTGTTTCCTTTGTCAGCTTGGACACGGACAAAGGGTATGCAATATTATGTTTCCCAGAATTTGAGTTCATTGTTGGTTGCCATAAAGGAATAATAGAGCAAAATATATTTAATAAATTTATTCTAAATTTGTTGCAACAGAGAGGGAAAACATTTTTGAGAAGAGAATATGGAAGTATAGGCATTTACAGGGCTTACGACCTGTCATTGGCTGGTTTAAGCGGCCACTTTACTTATTGTGTTTAAACATCCAAATTTCCTCAACTCTTCCATCTGTTGACTTTTGTGAAGTAAAAGAGCTGAAACCTTTATCATGTGGGTGAGATTCATCCATCCAGCAACAAATTTAGATTGGAATAACTCCCTAGGTAGGAAATCCAGCCAGTCCGCAAAATTTGGACATACTAGAAACATTGTTGAATTAACTAACTGGTAAAAGAAGAAGTATAAGAATTGGAAAATTGTTTCTTTAGGTGTTGCCTAGTAGGTGATTTCAGCCGGATGATATGAATGACAGGTCATAAGCTCTGTAAATGCCTATACTTCCATATTCCCTTCTCAAAAATGTTTTCCCTCTCTGTTGCAACAAATTGAATTTTATTAAATTATTTCTCCCTAGGGAGGAAATCCAGCCAGTCCGCAAGTATTTGGACGTACTCATAACATTGTTTTATTTATTTTCACTATGGTACCATAACCATAAAGTCTGTATTATTATTTTTTAAATGATATGTTGAATATGCATATTAACATTTGAGATTGTTTTTATTTTATTTTTTATGGCTTACAAATAATGAACAATACAATAAATTGGTATAATATCACAATTTGTTATGTTTAGAAATTTTTCATGAATTAAATGTGCACAAATAATTAATAAAGTAAAAAAAAAAAACTATTTTTTAATCGACTAAATTTAATTTTTGTAACTTTTTATAATTTTTATGTGTATTTAACATTTTTTTTGGACTATAATATTGTTATTTTAATTTCACTAGATTTTTTCCCCTGTGCTTATTATTATGGCATAACACGGCAACAGCCTAAAAAAAATCAGTACATTAATATGTAAACTGTGAATCAATTGAGTTAAATCGGGTTGTGGTCCTATGACTATCGTCATGGACTCACGGTTCAAAGGTCCGTGGTTAGAATCCCATTCCATCCCAACTTGATTCCTATTTTCTAATAGAGAGTTATTTACAACTCGTCGAAAATGGCCCTCAAAATTAAATCTTTAAGTAAATCATAAGAACACAAATCTCTTTTAAAAAAATATATAAATATATAGTGAATTTTTATACCGTAGAATAAATAAATGTAGGTAATCATCATCATCATTTCAATTCCGCACCTAATTGCATAGGGCACTGCATTGGTACACCAATCGCAGCGTATCTTGATATTTTTGTTACTTAAAGAAAATATGATCAATCGTACGCTTGGGGTGCCAGTCAAGGGACTATGAAATATTGTACTGTAAAATCACCTTTTAAAATAAATATTTCATGTCTACCATGCCAGGAACTGAACCTGAGACCTCTTGCATGATAAGCAAACGCGTTGAGAGGATGTGAGAATACATTTTCTTGTAACAAAAGGTAATATAAATAAAAATAATTTCAAATGTACTGTTTTCGTAAAACTAACTAACTTAAACTAAAGTAAATACAATTCTTGGCCAGAGCCCTTATTTCTCCCGGTGAAAGTGATCACGTTAAGGTTCCTTATATTTGAAATATGTGTTTAAATATTTATGTGTGAGATATGACTATATTTTAATTACGTGTGAAAAGGAAACTAAAACACCAATATATTTTTTCAATAACAGTACTTGCACTGTAGTTTATAAGTTTATAGGTATAAAATAATAATAAAAAACTACAAAAAACTAACTAGAATTTAGCTAATGCTCTACATTTGTGAGAAAAGGTTTGAGTGTTTGATGTAGTTGTTGTAGACTCATTTCTGTAGTCCGCTTTTCTGCTGTGCCACATATTTACTCCCATTTTCTCAGATGATCATAAAGGTGTTAAAAATTGACACCAAATTGCAACATTTGATCTTTCCTCTTTGCTAAAAATAAAAAAACAAAAAATTATATAATTTACAATACATTTTTAATTACATTTATTACAAAATGACATACTAAAATAAGCACTTAAAATAGTAAAATATATCTTATTTGGGTTAGTTGGAAGTTATTCATCAGGTATTGCAATAAACCTGCCAATGTACATATTTTTGTATGTTGCACTAAAGTTCATCAGTACGCGCAAAAATCAAACACCTTAATTATTCTGCATATTGTTAAACCTTTTAAAAAGAAAACTTTGAAGGCTATATTTTGTGATTTATATGTTTTATTTCTCAGAGCAAATTATTATGCAGTAAAGGTAATATTTTTAAAGTTGTCTGTAGGTATTGTGATTATGATATTGCAATTCAAATATGTGTAAGCTGATTAATTCAAAATATTCAAAATGATATAAGCGATGTCATATGTAATGGTATAACTTTGTATATTCCATATGGTGACAAATTTCCTTTTGTTAGGACATGCCAACGTGAGCTGTAGAGAAAATATTTAATATAATATGAATTTTAAACTAATACAAGATATTTTAATAGTACTTACTTTATTTAAAAAAAATTCTTATGTACTTTGGCTCTTAATCTGTTTGGTAATAAAAAAACATTTGAAAAAATAACAAATTGGGTATTATTTAAAGCAAATCTAATAAATAGTTTAATATAGAAATAAATTATGATTGATATTTAAATATACAAATGTATAATAACTGTGTAGGTAGTGATATTTCATTGTTTTTACAACATCTTTAATACCCAGACTGGTATCTTAACTATAAAAATATATATATTACAATTTATATAATAATAACTGAAGTATTGTATCCTTTTTTATTTAGATTTATCTTTATAATAAAGATATCAGTCATAAAGGTGTAGCGACGAATCTTGCTACTGATTATTTCAGATTTGTGAATTTAAGTACCACTTATCTTTCATTTTTTAGTAAATTACAATTTAAAATGAGAATTTTCAAGAGTGCAAAAAAAACTTGAATTACTTAATAAACAACGTGTCCCACCTCCAAGCAGATGACGAATATATCCTATAGTTTGATATCCATATATTCCATTACAGCATAAATTTAAAGAGCCAATCGATATCATTCCTTCGAAGGATCCGCTTTACTGGTTTAATATAATCTGAAAAAATACACTTATAAAGGTTAAATTATTTACAGATGTTCTAAAAGAGAATGAGTTTTTTTTTAGAAGATAATATTAAAAGTCTAGACATTTATAGAGCTTACTATTTACTACTATTATTATTAATTTTGATATAATATTTGTTTTAGTACAAAGGTATATTTAAACACCACTATTCATAACATAAATTATATTATATTACAATAACCTTAATAATATTGTATCCTTTTTATAACACATGCTGTGAGCTATTATAAAGGGTGATGGGTTTAGCAAAATTAAATATCTTATGTGTATACATGTCCAATTGTCTTTCATTGTTTCTTAATAAACATTTGTAATTTTTCACGTCTCTGAGGGAGTTTGTCGTTACAAGATTCTCTTACTTTTTTAACATATTATTTTCTGGATATTATGTATACCTGTGTTATTTTTATAAATACCTAATTTTACCTTTTTATTTTCATTATTTCTATATGTGTGAATTAAGATGTTCTATTTTGTAATGTACATATATATGAATAAATAAAATTGAAATACCACCACTAAACCACTAATAAAATAAATATTAATTATGAGGAAGACTAATGAACAAAGAAGACCAAGAAAGAGATGGCATGACCGAACCCAACAAATTGTTTGAGAAGGATCTCATCAGTGGTACGGGCGGTACGGCAATACTTTGTAAGGCTCCCCTCCCACTAGGCAGCCTGGCTGCGGCAGCTAATACTACATATGACGGCTTATTAGATACCGCACACTAGGTATCCAAGAATTCCTGGCTGCGGCAGCCATTAGAACGCGTTTGACGTGCACGGCAGCCAACTGGCTGCCTGCAGCCAGAACGAGACAAAGCAAATGTATGTGACTGCCTCAGTCTCCGCTCACTTGTCGTAGCAGCCAGAAGTATATTATGAAACGAATTTGCAATGACTTTCGATACAGAAGATCCATAAAATAATTTTGAAATGAACCCTTTCAAGTAAAGGATGAATTCAATATCTTCTTTTTGGTTTGCGTTTCTTACGAGATAAAATGTAAACAAAAACATCTTCCACATCCATTTTATTTGGACTGGCCGTCAGGCTGGCTGCTTTAACTGGCTTTGCAAAATTTTGACTGCGGCAGCCGAGCTGCCTAGTGGGCGGGAAGCCTAATTATCAACAAAAAAATTAAAGGGGAACATAAAAGCTGTTAATATATTACTTGCAATTTTAACCAAACAAAAATACTGCTGAAACGATAAGTATTTACATACATAATAATGATTTACATTACGAATATCAACAATTAAAACTAACAGTTCGCAGTAGCGGTATTGCTGTACCACTGCGGATATGGTAATACTTCAAAAGTTGGAAAAATCAGCACACATGCATGAGATTTTGTATGACTGAAACCGCATGTGTGTTGTATATCCTCTGGCTGTCACGGGGAAAACGGCTTGGTGGTTTGTTTATTTTTTACTAACACTAGCTTATTCTTAACCTTTTACAATTTATAAATATTATAATGATTAACAACTTGAGAAAAAACTCGTAAGGTAGGTTTAAACCGTACACAATATATAAGTTTGATTAAAATACCGAATTAGATGAACATACCTTCAAATGATGATTCCTGTTGTCGCGCAAGATGTACATTTAGGGACGCTGTGGTTCGTATGCAAGTTTCTATAGAGTACAGTAGGTATTTCACAGAGGTTCTATAAAAATAAACAAAATCCCTAAGGACATGTAGATCCGGGGCATACTTATCATTTACATAAGTAGTTGAACTGTCACTGTATGTTTGTTTATGTTTTGCATTGTTGCAATATAAAAAGTACAGTTTGACGTGAAGAAAAAATAAATACCCCACATGGCAAACGTTATAAATTTTCATCAGGATAGCAAAAGCGTTATATTTTGTAATAGGTATATTCATCTCGTCAGTGACGCATGCGCACGAGTATTTTTTCTCATTTTCGACACTCACGCTGTTGCGGGTAGATATCGAACTATGAAACGTCAATTATAAAACCGTCTAAATAACGAGAAATAACGATTGAGGTTTGGTAAATTCAACATAATTAAGTATTTTGGGTCATTCTTAAGGTCACAATAATGTTTCTATTGAAAATCATTATTTTTGGTTTTATGTGTTCGAATTCATTTACGTAATTTGACATGTAATCATCAGAATTGCCATATAGAAAACCAAGTTTAACCGCGTTCAAAAAATAAAAATCCCTAAATTACACCACGTTATATTCTCGTCCGAAAGTCGAGATCATCTCGTGGGTGTCGAGAGTGATCAGAATACCACTGCTGATAGCAGTGAATCTTGGTACAAACTTTATTTAAGATTGATGGAAGGTTGAAAAGGAAAATTTGACGCGACAAGTTTTTGTCAAAAGTTGCTGGAATATTGTTATGACAAATTTGAAGGGACAAGTTTTGACAAAACTTGCTGGAATCTTGTTATGTCAATAATGGTATTTCAGAATCCGAAAGTCATAGAGTGATGATCAATACATTGCTATATACATAAAAATATGGAGAGAATTCCTTTTTTATTTAAACTGTTATATTTAATCCCAGGACTTTTCTACAAGACCGATTTTTGGCACCACAACAGGCCGTGAGGCCCAATTACAGTGGTGAATTACAGCACGATACGCACAGTCTTAAGAAAATCACATTTAATTTTTGTGTTCTCACCAGGAATCGAACCCAGAACCTTCCATGTGTGAGCCAAATGTCTTAACCACTACACCACGGAGGCCACCGAATTGAATGAGTGCATGACAAATATCCAAAAAAGTGGTTAATTCCAAACAACATTCAGATTGGCAATACTATCAAAGTCATAGAAAAATGATATATTTCACCGTTTTTGTCCGTGGGTTTCATGTCATTTTTAATTACGCATTTATCATTGGACGTTTTTCCAGCGATTTTAAAACTTTTAATATTGTCGAAGTGTTAATACTCAGTTTAAAGGATAAACTATTGATATGCCACTGAGGAAAAAACATTAAAAATGAGTTTTTGTTGCACTGTCACTCGACAAAACCGTATTGTCAAGAGCTCTTTAAAAGTGAGTATGATAATAATATCTCATCCACTGCATAGTGCTTACAATAGTTTAAACTGATTAATTATTAAATATCACAAACATTATACTATTACTGAATTGAATTGATTGAATTATGTTTTATTTACAGAACAAAAAAGGCTGTTGATAATATATCGATATAATAAACCAATAGTTCCAGAGGCTCTTATACTTCACAAAAGTTAACAGATGGAAGAGTTGAGGAAATGAAGATGTTTAAACATAAGCAGAACGCTTAATATTACACAGTTTGGAAAGTGGCCACTTCAACCAGCCAATGACAGTACATAAGCCCAGTTAATACCTAGACTTCCATATGTCCTTCATAAAATGTTTTCCCTTTGTTGCAACAAATTTTGACTTGAATATCGGATACTTTTTACCATGAGAAATCCCGCTAGTCGAAAAGCTAGTAAGTCATAAAACAGTTTTATTTATTTGTTTCAGAGTTGAGAGACAAAAGAATGCACCGGACTCTAATCTCCGGTCAATTGACATGAATTATTTGTCATCACATCATCTGACATCACATCGTCTGACTTTCTTGGCAAAAATAGCCCGTAATTTTTATAATTTTTTCAAAATAAATATACTGAGTAATATAACAAGATATTTTATTTATTACTAATATTTTTAAGAGGCTTCGTGTTTTTTTTTGGTTTGTGTTTTTTTTTTTGTTTTCTTTCCATTTTTTGTTTTTTTTTTGTATTTTTTGTTTATGTTTTTTTTTTGCTAAATAAATCCAAACTTGCATGATGTTTGTTTTTTTGTAAAAAACAAACATCATGCAAGTTTGTTGGATGGTAACTAGGAAGTTTGCTTTAAACTTGCCTCAAGTTTACAGAGTTGCAATCTCAAACTTGGGTCAAGCTTGAACTCTTGATACTTCAAACTTGATACAAGCTTGAGGCAAGTTTAAATTGCTATCTGGGTAAATATCTTTATCTCCATCTGTAAACGTTTATGTTTTGTTAAATCACTTCTTAGTCAGTTTTGTGTAAAATGTAAATGGGTCAGATTTCTAACCGCCCGTGTGCTCTTTAGCTGCAAGACATGTTGAAATATTGCTTCTGTATGTTACTAAAATTAAACATAATCGGAAACGGTGAATCTCAACTGTTTTTGCGTTCTGTAGCTGCAAGACGTGTTGGAAAGTTTATTGTAAAGCCGTAATTAATTTTAATGATTTTCACATAAACGGGTTACCGGGTTTTTCTGGACTTGAGTCATATTTCATCATGGTTTTGATAAAGATAAATATATAAGAATTACTTCATGCAAATGAAAACGACCCGTGCACATACACGTTTGTTCTAGTATACAAGTAGTCAAATCTGAAAGAAAAAAAATACTCTCCTATTTTGAATATGTTGCTACAGTATACGCTTTTCAAAAACGCTATGAATAGTATGAACTCGTACACAAAAAGGGTAAAACATCATAGGATGGTTGACGGAACAGACGTCCAATATTATAGTTTACTTTTCAAAGGTATTGGCACATTAATCACGGTTTGAAATTTTCCACGTATTTTTTTTTTTCAGAAACCTGCTTCGTTTAAATTCTTTTTTTTTATTACCTCATTACACCATTTATCAATAAACATTAATTGTTGTCCGAAAATCTTTTATGAAATATATGTGAGGAACATTGTTAAAGTTCTGGGCTTTCGACATTTTTTCATCAATATACCTCGTTACGCCATTTACCAACATACATAACTTGTTGTCCGAATATCTTTTTAAAATAATACCCTATTTGACTAACACCGCCTCTTTTGACCCCATTGCCCGTATATGATTGTTGTCTATGAAATAATTTTTATTAAGTGATGGGAAAAAAGAAGATTGTCTATAAACTCGAATAATCTATGATGCGAATGCGAATGTCAAATTCACAGACTACAGTGATATATAGTGAGTATAATCTGTGTATTATATTATGTCAAATTTGGCATTTCGGATTGTGTTTTGGTCGTTAACCGTGTTTTAATTTATACGAAAATTAATATCTGTGCGTTTCGCATTCGCAAGTCCACTTAAACTATTGTCACCATGAATTCCCGCCCAGAAGATCACCGAAGAAAATGGGACAAAGATGAATATGAAAGAATTGCTGCGGAAAGATTACAAGAAGAACTTGATTTAGAAGAATCGAAGAAAATTAAAGGTAGGCAACAAACTCAGAAATAATGCAATTCGAACACTAGCTTTATATTCATTAATTAGACGTTGAAGTAAAGTTAGAACTGGGAACACTCGAAAGGTAGAGGCAATGCGAAAGTCGTCAGTTTGACTAAGTTGAATTTAGTAAATGTCTACCTAAACTTGCATGTTTTCTTCTCAAAACAGTACCTCCGGCTCTATCCCGAATTTACAATGTTTTTCCTTTACAGAGCATGTAAACTCTTTGAAACTAATAATATTTTTCTTTTATTGTAGCACCACCCGTCAAAAGAGAGCTCTTGAAGCAGCGTGACTATAAAGTGGACCTTGATTCTCGCTTAGGCAAGAGTGTTGTCATTAACAAAAATACACCATCTTCACAATCCGGAGGTTATTACTGCAATGTTTGCGACTGTGTGGTGAAGGATTCCATAAATTTCCTCGATCATATCAATGGAAAGAAACATCAACGCAATTTGGGAATGTCTATGAAAGTGGAAAGGAGTTCTCTAGATCAGGTATATTGTAAATAATTTTAATACTTGTAATATCAACTTTGTGATCCTCGGGTATTAATTTATTAAAAAAATGTTCCCATGAAAAAGTGTTAATTACGAAACCAATAGACAGAAATGTGGTTTTTGACATATATGTATATAGTACAATGCAGATTGTAGGCTTATAAATGAAAATTTAAATCAAAGTATTATTATTATGGCTAACTCATGTAAGTTCCATTTTCATAATATAATAACCTCAGAAGCTCTTTACAAAAGTAAATGCAGTATTGAATTTTTATTTGAATAACATTTCAACTAAGACTATTTATTTTGTCATAACATACTAAAAATTTAATCAAATAATTCAGAGCAGCGGTTATTTTTTTTGTTGATAAATCCTTACTATGTATTTAATGTGAAGGAAAAAATCTTTTCACAGTTTTGAACTCTGAACTCCCAATACCCTACCACTGCACCCCAGTTCCGCTGAACACCTTTTAGGAACTGTTAATTTGAGGAACGATTTAGTGGGTTTGAATTTATTTTCCGAAACATCTATTCACTTGCACAATTTGGCACATCTACATTTTATGCCATACAACTTATAATATTATCAAATCCCAACCATGATTTCTGACTTTCAAATCCTTAGATAAATATTGGATATTTTATTTTATTTTATTTAATTGACGGACTTATGCAGTCCATTCTAACAATGGTAAATACAATTGCTTATAATAAATACAGGTACTTATCAAATAAAATACAACTAAATAAAATTAAAGCCAGGAAAAATAAAATAAAATTACTACCTCAAGACAAGATCCGGTATATCTTATAAATTTTTTAAATCTATAAAGAATTACACCGAAAAAAATCCAGATCTTGTCTCGAGTTTACAATACGACACAATCGGGACATTGGTGCATGCAAGCCATAGTTTGTGCTGTGTTGATCAAGGAACAGCACATTATTATTTCGCAACCGGCGGATTGGAACATTGAATGCCACTTGATCTAGTAACGATGGTACACCAATTAAGCCATTCAGTAAATTAAACATAAATATGGAGTCAATGTTGCATGACTCCATTTCTCCGTAAGTGTAGTCTCCCCTCTCGAGGCCAATCATCCATGCTACTTTTCTTAGTAAACGATTTGCACCAATTCGATATGATTTATCCGGCCTACATAGAAGGGAGACCAGATCACTGATGCATATTCCAAAAGAGGACGAACAAGTGAGCAATGTAGTGTTTTAACCGTGAACATATTACTAAAGTCACTAGATGTCCTGCTAACAAAACCCAAGAGTTTTAGTGACTTGTTAATCATAGTATCAATATGTTCATTAAATGTAAGTTTACAGTCCATGATAACTCCGAGGTCTTTAATAGACTTGACTACAGCTAAATTAATATTTTCTATTTTCTAATAGAAGGAGATAGGTTTTTCCATTCTATAAAAATACATTATTTTACATTTTTAAATATTCAATTCTAGGTAGCTAGCTTTGCACCACATATTACAAGAATCAGTATCTGACTGAAGCAGCAAACAGTCATTTGTATTTTTAATTATTTTAAGAATTTTACTGTCGTCCGCAAAGAGCCAAAAACGAGTAAAGGAGAATACATTTGCTACATTGTTAATAAACAAATTAAAAAGAAGGGGTGCCAGATGGGCACCCTGGGGTACACCTGATGTAACATCGATACTGGCTGATAGACAGTTCCCAATCCTAACCTTTTGCTGTCTCCCAAATATCCAAATTAATGTATAGGTTGAGTTTTTCTACTAACATTTCTTGGTGGAACTGAATTTTAATTATAATAATAAAAATATGTAAATAATTTTATTCCACTTTTATTTTAAAATTATAACCAGTGACTGGGTTTCGTCGTGACCGGCCAGTCTGACGATGTCGGTCATGACGAAACCCGGTCACTGGTAAAAATGTATAAATAAAAGTGGAATAAAACCATACACATATTTTTAAAATTATAATTAATGTATAGTATTACAACAGAGATAGAGAACTTTTTTGAGAAAGAATTTTGGAGTTTTCAGGGCTTACAACCTATAAATGATTATAATATTGTATTTTTTTGAGACAATCACGGTATGTTTCTGTTAAACAGAATTTTTATCCTAGTTAAAACTTTAAAAAAAAAAATCATGAATTAAAAAATGCACACGTGTAATTATTTAGATTGAATTTTTTTTTCTCAGGTAAAGGCACGCTTCCAACTCAACAAAAAAAAACTGGAGGAAAAGCAAAAGGATTACGAGTTGGAGAGCAGATTACGTGAAGCTGCCGAGGAAGAACAAAGACTCCGGGAACATCGGAAGGAGAGGAAGAAGGACAGGAAAAGGAAACTACAGGAAGATGTAGAAGACAGATCTGAAACAGGAGAAGGCAACCCAGACATTGCCCAAATCATGGGATTCTCTGGTTTTGGGGGGTCAAAAAAATAATACCATAAAATAATAACATGAAACTTAATAATTTAACTAAAACGTCGTATGAGATAAAAACTTGTATATTATTTCACATTTCCTTTTTTCTTTTTATTATTCGATAATGTTACAGTGTCAAAATCAGAAGCCCAGAAATGTACAAACATAGGCAGAATTATTATTATGAAGTGTGTAAATCACTTAAACCATTGAATGACAGATCATAAGCCATATTAATCTCAAGACTTCCGTATTAGGTTCTCAAAGACATTATTTTGAGTTATTTACTAGAATATTAATTCAAATCAAATAAACATGATCCACCAAACCCCCCCTTTTTTTAATATCTCTGTTTTTTTCAGATCAGTTGGTGTACAAATAAGATCTGTATGCAAAGATAGGATGGTTGTAAGCGAAGTGATTTGTTGATGAATGTAGATAAATGTTGATAAAATATAATGGTTTTTTGAACAAGAATTTCGGCTAAATGAGATCATTATAAATGGTGATATCCCGAAACAGATAGAAGAATTTATGTATCTGTGAAGTATGATTACTAGGGATGGAAATACAAAGATTATTATTATTATTATTATGGATAACTTATATAGGGTCATTTTCGTAATATAATAATACCTCAAGGGTTATACCGCTTTACAAAGTGATTATATAAAGAAATCAATTTAATTTTAACTTTTTAAAATTATTATTATGAAAATAAAACATTGTTATTATTGTTACACAATTTTTATTCTTTTACAAGAACACTACTACAATTTCGGGGGAGAAGGAGAGAAATAACAAAGTTTTATTTTCATAATAATAATTTATAATGAAGTGTTACGAAGTGAATGCTGATTCAATTAACAATATCAACTTTTTTAATTTCTAATTTCAGCAAAACAATTTACTTTGTTATCACATGCTACGGATTTATTCAAATGATTTAGAGAACAAATGGGTTTTAAGTTTTTTCCAAAAAAACATCACTTCACTCTCACAGTTTCGCACCTCTGCTGGGAGAGCATTCCATGCCGTAGGGCCTGCGACCGCAAATGCACGTTCGCTGAATTTTGTAAGATTTCTGTCAGCTAGTTCATCTGGAATGCAAAGTTCCCTTAGATATTCTAGAGCAGAGTTGTGCAGTGACTTATACATATGCCAACAAAGTTTGTATTCCACCCTCTGTGGAAAACGTACCCAGTGTAATTCCCTAAGTATTGGAGTGATATGACTGAACTTATCGATTCCAAAAATAAGTCTCGCTGCAGCTTTTTATACAGACTGTAGGTAAGTCGGTTTATTCATTGGTAGACCTGTGTAGATACCATTACAATAATCGACTCTAGATACTACAAACGCATGTATAAATTGACGGGCGGCATCAACTGGCCAATTTTTGCGTATGCATTTAATCTGGCTCAACTGGTAAAAACATGAACTTATCGTTCTACTTATTTGTGCATCAAGAGAAAGGCCGGAACTTAGGAATACTCCTAGTAGTTAAACGGTGGGTAAAGCGGCACTCCTTACATCGGGTAGTGCCGTATCCTGAATCAAATTCTGTCGTCCGACTGAAGCCATCCATAATTGTTCCGTTTTAGATGGGTTTAATATTAGTCTATTTTCAGCCATCCAGTTTCATATTTTCTCAATGCATCCATTAATTAAATTAAGAAGCACATTTCTCTCGCCCAGTTTACAATAAAAATAAATCTGTGTATCATCTACATGGCAGTGAGACCACAATCCACATTCTTTGATAATATTCTCTATATCTTTAGTGTCCAGGAGATAGAGGAGTAGTCCGAGTACTGACACTTGAGGTACTCCAGTAGACACCTGAAAGTTGGATGAGCTATTACCCTGGAACACAACTGCATATTCTCTATGATATGAACTGAACCACATATGTGCCTGATCACAGATACCATAAGGTTTTTCCAGGCGTTCAAGCAAAATGTTATTGTCTAAAGTATCAAATGCAGCACTCATGTCCAAAAGATCCAACAACACCAGATTACCAGATTCTACCGCCGTTATAATGTCAGACAGCACTTTATCACTCTTGTCCCCGTATAGAATATAATATAAAATAGAATATAAACGTCGGTATGCCGATTGCCTTACCAAAAAGAATGAATTCCTCTTGATATAATTAACTAGTCTATGAGAAACTATTTTTTCTAATGTTTTTGATACGATGGGATGATTTGAAATAGTACGAAAATTGGAAAGATCTTCCACATTTCATTGTGAATTTTTCAAAAGTGGAGTTACATTCGCTTTCTTTATGGCTCTTGGAACAATGCTGTGCTCCATGGATGTGTTGAATAAATCTTTTAAAAATGGAGCTAATACGTTTATTCTGATATATTGAAAGGAGGGTGAGTGCCAGGAAATGAACAAACGGTGCACTAAAATCAATCTTGACAAATAAATGTTTGTCACAAAAGGTCAAAATTTCACAACGGAGTCCTGATACGAATGCTAATGTGTGGAAGTATGGAATTGGAAAAACAAGGATAAAAGAAGTCTGAATGCTGCTAAAATTTTATCTATCTAAAGGTCAAGATCCATGCAGTATGCAAAGCTGAGACAGGCATTATTAACAAAATTAAGAAAGGGGTGGTTTGTAGATGTTGAGTGAATGCACAATGAAAGAACGTCTAAAAAGATTTACTATGCAAACGTTGATGGATACAGATTACAGGGAAGACCGATAAAGACATGGCATGACCAAATCTAACAAAAACTTAAAGATGGACATGTCAAATGACGAAATAATCATGATATTCATAATCGATGTGCGTGCATAAGATGTATGAATATAGAGGAAGCGAGGTCTGTATGCAAAGGCAGAGTGGTGGGGCATTAAATTTTCTGCTTACCCCTATGAAAACTGTGTGGCGTGATTGTTTTTTGTTAGTTATCATTAAATGAATCATTAATAGCACTCTTGATAAAATGAATTAAATTAGCTTTTAATACTGCTAAAAATCTTTCTAGAAGCGGTGTTGTAACATCGAAAAAGACGGGACATGAAAAAAAAATGGGTATTTCAAAACAAAAATTTAACACATAAATATACTGTTTAATAATCTATTTTCCAAATTTTCTATAAATTATCTTACAATTTAGGCCTGTTATAGCAAAATACGGCTTCATTATTTATAAGAGAGATACTATATATTGAGATACTCTTGTATTCTACGTAGACTAATGTGATTGACTCACACAAGGGTTAAACAGTTCAATGTTTTGCTAGAATATCCAATTCATTATTCAAATCCTTCCCTTATCTGTACCTAATGTTGCAAAGGGCGCTGAACTGTTGTTGCTTTAATAAAATTCATTATGTAGATACAGTTAGTGAAGGTATTTTTAAAAACAGGTAGTAAAAAATACCCGTAATTTGAACATTATTTTTAGTAAAAAATATATAATTTTATTATATTACATCTTAGTCAATTTATAATTTTTTTTATTATCTATTCTGTTTTCTCCATTACTTTTCCACTCAAGTACACACATGTTTAATTTTTATTCATAAATATGAGTTCAAATAGACAAACAAATCTATATACAAATGGTTTCATCTCATATACAATAATAATGTCATGTTTGGCAACAATGATGTGGTATCCATGAAATCTTTGCTTCCTTCTGCAAATAAAAGTTTTATTGAACACATTAGTAGAAACATACTGAAGAGCATTCAATAGAAAAATAAAATTGCCAATATACAGGTATGTTTGCATTTTCCTGTTTGACTTGGTGCAGAATATTGTCAATTATTTATCCGTTTGGTTTGTATGCACCCAACCGTAAATTCTACAATTTCATTATCATGCTGTCAAGGTCAAATACTTATTTGTTATTGAACAATTGTAAAAAGAACTCTTCTTTTCTATATACACAATGATATGTATATCGTGTTGGTTTATTGTAAATTACATAATAATGTGATGATGAGGTGTGTTGAATTTGTCTGCTTATAAAATAGAATAATACATTTTTGCAACAGTTTTAACGTAGAAACCAATGCCAGTGGAAGGGTTTTTTAAAGTTAAAAATGATGTCCAGTAATACTAAAAATACTTATGTATTGATTGTGATTTCCTTTTTTTTAATATGCCCTTCACATGTAAGTTATTTTGTTATTATTTTTAAGAAAACCAGTTTGCGTTGTGAAAGTTTTCCCTGTACAGCTTACGATAAACTAAATATACAATTTTCACGTCATAATATTGGTGTTTGAATGAATGCTCTTAAAATTAAAATCAGATTTCATCTGACTAAATTGTTTCTTGGTTGGTTAAGGGTTATTAACAGAGAATTAGGAACAGTCCAGAAACCCCATACGAGCATCAAATAGAAGGCAACTAAACTACTCATAAATGAGTAGTTTTAAGTTTTGACCCATTCCTTTCTTTGTAGACGTCGCTCAGTACGCTACTCCTGATTTGAATTCAACTGTGCCGTGTTGTGTCCTTTTAAAGTGTAGAAATACTGCTAAGATCTTAAAGAAACAGGATGGGATCACATTTCGTTTGTAATTAGCAAATGAATGTGTAAGTAGCAAATGCATTACTTAAAAATTGAAATATTTTTCCATCTGTCAGACTGTCGAAGAAATCAAAATGGACATTTCGCTAGTGTTGCCAGGGTAGTAAATTTGATTACCCTACTTTGCTCATCTAATGAAAATTGGACCTCGGATTAAAGAACTCTGTGGTAGACATTTGACCGACATTATCTTTAAAACATCAAATATTATTTAACATGATATAAAAATATCCGTTGTATGTAAAATATTTTTTTTTTCATTAATTCAATCACTTTTATTAAATGACCCTTTACTTATCTACTCTTTTGTGTCAATCATTATTTCCGCGTGCACAACAAATTTGTTTTTTTGCTTTTTTTTTAACCTTACATTTGTGTTATGACTGTATTTTTTCCCATTATGCAACATTACGCAGCAACATCACGAATGCGCGCTGCGAAAGTGGGGCATAGTGGGGGGTTTTTTGGACACAGTCCGATGTATTCAAATATGATTCTACGCTCCTTCTGGACTATTCTTAATTCTATGGTTATTAAGCTATGTATTACCCTTATAACTGTCTACAAAAATAAGGTACTATGAACGGCTTTGGGTAGTAATATTCTTTTAAAAGAGGATCATCATAGGATGACATTCTCACCATATTTCAATATCTAAAATACATACTATCTTTCTTCCTACACTTATTCGACTAATGGTACAAAAGGCACCATATTGTCATACCAATTATGGGTTATCTTGTTCAATGGCAAGATATTCAGTTATACATTTTAGTTGTCAGTCCTTTTTTCTAATATGGAGTAAAACTGAAATAAATGAATAAAATGTAATTGAACCTGTTCTTATAATTAACACTTTTTTTTAAATCAGGAAACAGTACCTCACAGAACTCTAAAACAGTTGCAGGAAACACAATTGGTAGGTAAGTGTAAATTGAGATCAATCCTTTGTAAAATCAATCAATCAACCAATCAAGAACCTATCAATATTTGTGGTGACCAAAATCAAAGCAACCCAGAATAAAAAAAAAATCATTAGATTAAATCAATTTAATGGAATTCGTTAAAAAATGTGTTGATGTACATGTAAGTGCATATTATGTATATAAATAAATACTGTTTCATAGTATCTACGCATTCAATGAGATTTAAAAACACAACCCAAAATGTTTATGTTACAATTTGATCATAGTATATGATATGTACATGTAACAAAGACAAATTTATAGTATTTCCCTGAAATCCCAACCCAAAAATCTAACTTATTACCGTCTTCCTCGGAACAGTTGACATATTATGCTGCTGTTTTCAATGCTTTTCTTTATTTCAGGGTTTCCCCAAAAATACGAAAGTTTATTGCATTCTCAAGAAAATCTTAAAAGCATACCTCAAATAGAGCTTAAAGAATTTGAAGACATATTTAGATATAAAAGGGAAATTGAATTGATGGATGTAGAAGATAAAGAAGAAGAAAATAATGATATTCCTGAACCGGGAGGTTTCTGGTCTAGAGTTGCAAGAATGGCTTTAAATCTACTCAGAAAATTTATGACTTGGTTAAATCAGTAAAATTATCACTTCAAAAAAATAATAATTACTATGAAAACATAATTACACTATTTTAATTATAATCCAAATAATAACATAGGCACACAGCAAATTAATTTTATAACGGTGGTGTTTAATATTTAAAAATGCCTAAAAAAAATATTGCCTGAGGTGGAATGAAATGAAAAATAATTATGTGATGTTATTCTAGGAAATAGTTACCTACTGGAGAACATAAAAAGAGGAGAAATTATTATTATTCTGGATAACTTCTAAAGTGCTATTTTGCGGCGCTGTACAATAAACACCCCAACGCGTCTTGCAGCTACAGAGCAAACAGGTGGTTGGGATTCAGTTCCACGTTTCCAATTATGTCCAATTTTAGTAACACACAGCAGTTAGATTTCAACAAGTCCTGCAGCTACAGAGCCCACGAACAGTTAGGAATCAAGCTCCCATTTAAATTTTACAAATAACTTTAACATTGTATAACTAAGACTTCAAAAAACCTCAAAGAAAAAGATTCAACAGCATTGAATCGCATGATCTGGGCGGCTAATTCTGAGCACTAAAACGGGAAATTACACGACCAGGAAATGAATCATGCAGTAATTAAATTGTTTCTCTGGCTGTATGGCATTTGGCACCGGTTTGTTGAAGTCACATATCGTCCACATCCATATCTTGCAATTTAGGTACAAAAAACTGGATTGTCATGTCGTGACAATAATCACCATTAACTGTTATTGCCTGCCTAGCCGCAATTTTCGAAAAATAATTGTCTAATGGTGCCTCCAGCCCAAAATCTGCACCAAACAGCGACACGTTGTGGATGCATTTATTTCTCAATAATCACTCGTGGATTTTCTAAACCTCATATATAACAATTTTGATGATTAACAAAACCATCAAGAGGAAAATGAGCCTCATCGCTGAAAATTATTTTTCAACAATATTTTGAGTTTGTCCAAATTTTTGTAGAC
Organism: Micrasema longulum; assembly: GCF_059751315.1. Lineage (NCBI taxonomy): Eukaryota > Metazoa > Arthropoda > Insecta > Trichoptera > Brachycentridae > Micrasema > Micrasema longulum. Next base: position 895 of record NW_028280748.1, on the reverse strand, counting down.
AAGGACTGAATTAAAGGAATATAAATGTTTGAATATGGGCAGAATGATAAATGTTACACAGTGTGTAAAGTGGCCACTTAAACCAGCCAATGACAGGTCATAAGCCCTGTAGATGCCTAGAATTCTATATTACCTTCTCTAAAATGTTCTTTACCTCTGATGTAATATGTTAAGAAAATGATTCTGTTTGAAAAATCAGCATCAACTTTCTATGAACTACATTCAATGAACTCTCTTCGCTGTACATGGTCTGATGTGCTATTCCATACACAACCCTATACTGTGTACTTCATGAATCAATAAAAAAAAAAGATTTTTTGATTGAAAAACTGTGTTTTCTATCAAAATTACTTCTTGCGTGAATTTTGGGATATCCGTTACTTAGGCACAATAAGTAAATAGAAAAAAAACTATACAAAAAAATATTCCTCAACATAGTAAATTTAGAAAGTTGACAAAAACAATGATCAATATGAGAGCCTGTTGTAAGTGGTCCAGCGTCCGGTATCTGCTTATTTGGCGAATTCTGGACTGGTGTATATTGTGCTTTTACATTGGCAAAAAATATGCACACAAAAAGGGGAGGAGGAAAATGGCCTAAGTGGTGCCATGTGACAAAGAGGGGGACATATTACATTATTTCATGTACATAAATTTTATTCCTATTCTTTTTAACATATATAAATTTCATTTATATAATTCATTTAAAACTTTTATAATGTACATGTTAAACCCAAGACCATAGTGTGGGTACAACCAACTTGGATAGCATCTCTTCAAGCCTGAAAACTACAATGCTAATTAGATGATGGAGGGAAGATTAAGTCGATGGGTTTTTTACAAATGCTAAAATAACTACCATGATGCTTAAGAAATGTCTCTCTTATTGAATTAA
>NW_028280747.1:0-18389 GCF_059751315.1 Micrasema longulum | reverse complement strand
TGTACCGATGCGATGTACTTACCTCAAAATTTGAAGGTGGAAGATTCCTGGAAGATTTCTGAGCGATGATGTTCTTTTACGTGTTATATTTATATTAACATGCAACAATTGTTTCGTGTTGGTATATAAAGCACAAAAAATAACAAAAATGCCTCTTTACTCATAGCCCTTAATTTTTACAACAATTTTATTTCATAAATTGATTTATATTATTAATTGAGAATGCAGATAATAATTGATACAATTTTATGTTGAAATTTGGTAAAGTATGCAAAATGAAATACGTTTATTGGATTCTAATAAAAAAACCTAATTAACGAAAAAATAATACTTTTCGTATGTAAAAACAATAAATATTATTATTATTATTATACGTTTTAACACACGGAATAATGCAAAGTAGCCTCACACGAGTATGCTTTTTTGCAATGTATTTAGTAATACATATAGAAAGCTATCGTTGGTCTATAATTTTGGTTTATTTATAATAAAGATTGTATTTGTTTTGTTGTCTTCTTAAAATACATATTTTAAAAATATGTTTATATATATATGTGTTTTTACAATGTTTAATATGGTTGAATAATATAACAAATAACTTGGCAACAGTTGCACTAAAAAAAGTTACACCAAAAAATTTTTGAAGTGAAACAATAGTTACGTTTTGGTCAAAATGGGTTACTTTATCATACCTGTTTTCATGCAACCTGATTTGTAAAACATTTAAAAATTAATTTTATAATTCAGCTTGCTTTTATGAGTATCGTCATCGACTTCTTTGTTACAAGTAAATTCAAAATTGTTAGGGGAAATTTTGTTCATACTTTTATTGGTTATTGCACATTATACACACAACATACATAATCAAAACATGATTATTAAGTACGCATTTCTTTAAAAACAATTCCAGTATAAATTTTATCAAAAAAACTCGAATTAGTAAAATTATTTAGTGAAATTCCCCTTTTATATAAAAACAATCCCATGGCTTTAAGGATGGATATAGATGTTTTATAGTAAAAGATCAAGAAAAAATCAACTACTTTCTATCTCATTAGAAAAAAAATCGTATTTCGATGTCAAACATAGACCAGAATTTAATTTTCTCTCCCCAGTTTTGATGATTAAAAGCGCCCTACATTTGTGTTTGAACATTGATTTATAATCGTTTTTGGTTATGTGCTTTTCAAGTTGACATTGTGACTAGTATATTGACTAAACAAAACGTGGATAAAAATATACATTCTTGCGTGAGGCAAAGTTTGACTACATATGTACATATTTAGAACGAATCATGCCAATATAATCACGATTCTCTTAAAATCAATCTAGGCGCAAACGAATGTTAAAAAAAAATCAAAAACATCAAAAAGGTAATTTGATCTATTCATTACAATCCGCTTTTTCGTACTCAGTGGTGCATAGAGCACTGCATTGGTAAACTAACTGCAGCTTAGTTCTATCATCTGTAATATGAAAATAAGGTAACAATGTTTGAGTATGTCAAAATGCTTGCAGACAGACTGGCTGGATTTCCTCCCTAGGGAGTTATTTATATTTTAACTTATGTGGCCTAAACAGCCAATGACAGGTTATAAGCCCTGTAAATGCCTAGACTTCCATATTCTCTTCTTAAAAATTTTTTTTCCTCTTTGTTGCAATAAGTTCAAATATGAATAACTCCCTAGGGAGGAAATCCAGCCAGTTTGCAAGCATTTGGACATACTCAAACATTGTTGAATTAACTACCTGGTAAAAGAAGAAATACAAAAATTGAAAAATTGTTTTCAGGCGTTACCACTTACACCTTCTAGGGTGATTTGGCTCAGCCAGATGAATCTCACCCGCACAATAAAGGTTTTTAGCTCCTTTTCTTCACAAAAGTCAACAGATGGAAGAGTTGAGGAAATGTGGATGTTCGAACATGGGCGGAATGATAAATGTTACACAATGTGTCAAGTGGCCACTTAAACCAGCCAATGACAGGGCATAAGCCCTGGCTAGACTTCCATATTCCCTTCTCAAAAATGTTTTCCCTCTCTGTTGCAATAAGTTTAAATGTGAAAATAAAGTGATCAGTCTTTTTCTTCGGATCCCAGTCCAGAAATAATGATATATTGTATTTCAAAAAACCTTTGAAATCAATATTTCACATTCACTTTGCCAGGAATCGAACCCAGGACCTCAGGAATGGTAGGCAAGCGTGTCAACTACTAAAAATGAGGTGGATTTATCTCCGCTTCATTTTCTTTTTAAGAATTTTTACCTGAGAGTAACCATTGAGTCCAAAATACTCGTCCAGGATTATTTTTTTTTATTTATTTAGTTTTACACATTTTTTTTTAAAAGCCCGATAGGGTTATGTAACAAAATGTTGTAAGGACTAGTCATGTTATGTCTCGTCTCGTTAGTGTAGTAAACATGTGGTTAAAAAAAACTTTAAAAAGTTGATTTAAAATTAGTCTCTAGTGAAATTTTTCAAGTGGTAAGGTAAGTCGTTGTAAAGTATTTTTAACTGTCCTACGTTTGTCTTTGCTTTTTTCAATGCAGTAGTGTTGTTTTTGTCTGGTATCATATTTGTGTAGGTAAACATTTTTTTTTGGTTAATGTTATTTCATAGTCTCTTATGTTGATTATATTTCACACACAGAACTATATTATTTACCCGACTGGACTGGGCAAGATAACCATTATTACGCTTAAGATGTCATTTTAATATGGCAGTAAAAAAAACCCTTCTTAAAACAATATTTTCTGTAGAAATGACCAGAAATCAAATTAAAAATATGTTATATTTACATACCCTTATAACTATTTGACTAAGTAATATACCCCGTGCGTAGGTTCGAATGAGACATGAGCCACCCTATCAAAGTTAGTGAGATTTTAAAATCGTTCATATTACTTATTTCGTAGGCTTTAAAAATAAACTTTCTCTTTGTGCGGAAATAAGACGTTCATTTACAAAAATAAAACACATAATTAACTAAAAAAACAAATAATAAAAACAATTAAAATAAGTTCGAATATATAATAACAAGGAAATATTCATAGCAACTTCATTGGGTACAAAAAAACTGTTCTGAAGCTTCTAATATACCTATGACATTAAGAGGACTATGAAAATATTTGTCGGCCTCGTGGTGTAATTAATGGCAGCGCATTTGCCTACCATGCAAGAGGTCTCAGGTTCGATTCCCGGCATGGCTGATATAAAATATTATTTAAAAAGGTGTTTTTACACTAGAATATTTCATAGTCCCTAGACTGGTACCTGAAGCGTGGAGACTGATCAGCTTACCTTCATGTAACAAAAATGATCAAGGCTTTTCTGCGATTGGTGTACCAATGCAGTGCCCTTTGCACCATTAGGTGCGGAAAGAGAATTATGATGATGGTACAAATATTTTAACAAAAAAAACAACGTGTAAAATTTAAAACAAAAATTATGAACACCAATAGAAAACTTGTTATAAGAAATGTCAAAAATAAGCACTTAACAAACCTGACATCTACACTAACAATCTAACATCTAATCTTGGAAATACAATATTATATTGTGTAATATGAGTGTCGACTGGATATTGTCGTGGTGACAGATAGACTATATTGTTCATCGCCTCTTCTGGCATTACTAAACAGGCGTCAAGTGTTAAGTTATACTCAGTTGTAAGTGAATCAATATGAGTGATTCATATAACCCCACGTCTCATGTGACCTCACTCTGCCCTACATTGTGTGGCCACAAATCCAACAAAATGAGAAAAAAAATATCAAATATCTCATAACCGTGTAATTAAATGTTATTTTATATGTATTCCTAAAAATCATAACTGTTATGCGTTGCCAAAATGACTCATATAACCCCACATTTTAAGTACGCCACTCTCCCCTACTATAGCCACAATTTCAGGAAAATACAAAAAAAAAATCTAAATATCTAAACAGTTACATTGTAAAAATATTTGCAATTAAAATTTTATTGTATTTCCAAAACCCAAAATTAATAATAATTGCTTAAGGCTTTTTTATGTAGAAGACTGCTTTTGAGATAATTTGATAATGACGTTGAATTCGAAGTGAAACGTACACTGTATAATGTCTTTTTTTAATAACTAGAGTGGTAAAATTATCAAATTGCTATTACTTGAATATTTTTATGGTGTATTTTAATTTTTTTATGCACTTTTAATCGCGTGCTAAAACTTGGCCGTTATAAACAACAATTTAAGAGATCACAATCTAATTACCACATTCAGTTATTTCTGAATGGTAATCTGTTTTTAAAAAAGATGATTTGTTTGAAAAAAAAAACACAAAAACCCTATTTTCTTGCTCCACGGTTTATGAATTAATTGAAATTTTGATCGAACAATACCTAGTATTAATTGACATACATAATTGTTCTAAAAATAAAAGATGAGTGACACTTAAATCCACAAATTTGAAATAACCTTGCGTACATTTTATCGCTTTCGCGACATTTTCGAGACTGGTATCTTTATTTTATAATTTAATGTGTTAATATAAAAACGGTATGGATAGAGATATGTGAACTATTATCATCAACATTATTCCCTTTCTGCACCTAATGGTGCATAGAGCACTGCATTGGTACACCAATCGTAGCGTAATTTGATCATTTTTGTTACATTAAGGTAAGGTGATCAGTCTTTCGCTTCAGGTACAAGTCTAGGGACTATAAAATATTCTAAATATTTTTAAAATAAAAATAAAAAAATTGTTTTGTTCACCATTTTATGAAAAGGACTTAAATTATATGTTTTTTTTTTTATATATGTTTATTTAACTTTTTGTACGTAATTTTAATTGTGCATTGGCGGTCTTATTTCTTTTAACCATCCAATAAAATAAATGTTTTGTTTTTATATTTCAAGTTTAAACATATTCAATAGAAAATAAAAAAATAAAAAATTCTAAAGATACAAAAAAAATGTATTTGTATTTAAATAACCTTAAATCGATACTTTTACTCAACGAGAAAAGGGAAAAAAGAGGAAAGAGGAAAGGAGGAGAGATTAAGGAAGAGAAAAGAGATGTTTCTTCAGACGCAATTTAAACAGAGATACTGGAGTAACATTTTTGATGGTGGAGATGATTCCACAGTCGAGCGGCATGGATACCATATGAGTTAGAGAAGAAAGAGGAATTGTGGATGGATATTAATATAGTGCCTTGAGAATTAGAATGAATAGGTAAACCATGAACTGATAAGCGTTGAAATTTTTTACGCAGGTATATGATTTACAGGAACGTTAGGACTATGAAGTACATTGAACAGAAGTGAGAGGGAGTGATAGTCTCTCCGCTGTCTAATTTTGAGCCATTTCAGTTGCCTACGATAATCAGAAATATGGTCATATTTCCTAAGACCAAAAATGTACCTTATGCATGTATTCTGAAGTCGTTCAAGTTTATCGAGTTGCTCACAGCTTAAATCAGTCATGGAAACATCAGCGTAATCTAGAATGGGTAGTAGTAATGCTTGTACCAGAGTGTATTTAGTATTAATGGATAATATATTTTGAAACCTTCTAGGCGAGTGTAAACTGATAAATATTTTGCCGCCTTATTCATTAGTATGAGCTCGCCAGCATAAATGTTCATCCATTAGTACTCCTTGAATTTTATACGGATTTCTTGTATGAATATTGGCACCATTGACATTAAGAGGATTAAGTGAAGATACGTCTAACTAACCAAGCAGTCTTTGACTACCCGCAAACATAGTTTGTTTTTTAGATGGGTTTATAAGTAAACCATACTCTTTTGCCATGTTGACACGCAATTTAGTGTATTAGACATCGATTTTATTGCTTCGCTAGTGCTTTTGGGTCTGAAATGAAGATATAGTTGTAAATCATCTGCATAAAGATGATATGAGCAATTGAGACATTCCGCTATTGGATTGATAAACGGGAAAAATAGTAATGGTGATAAACCTCCACCTTGAGGTACTCCAGCGACAATATCAACTTATTCCGATTGACGATCTGGTGTCTTGATGCAATAGTATTTGTTACAACCAGTATAGTGTTTAGTTTCCGCAAACCAAGTTTTATAAAATTTCCATTGAAAATAAACGTGAAAATGGCATTTTTCAATTAAAAATTATAAAAGCGTCATCTATGAATAGTTAATTCATATGTTCGTTTAGAATCACTTTAATGCTATTAGTAGAACAGTTTTCAGTCTTTTTTCTTGTAAATGTTATTTTATCACATTTTTTAACATTTGGGTACATATCATTCAGATCACACTATTCACTTAAGGAATCAAGATATTCTTGATGTGTTGCATTTTAACGAGTTGAAGACACAAATCGCAATTATCCACAAATTGAAATATCATTATCTTTGCACTAGTAAGGTGTCTATTTTATTATACATCATTGCTCTTTTTTGTTGAAATAACCCGCAAAGCCTCTTTTTAGAGGTTTGTCAGCAGGTAGGAAAGAAAGGATACGGAAGGAAGACCAGAGCAGCTGAGAAAAAAATCTTTGTTAGATTTATTTCTTTCAACTGGCGGGAATAGAAACCGCGACGCCACTTTTAAAAAAAATAGACTTATTTATTTACATTGAAAATTTAATTACTTTACGATTTCAATAATATAATAAAATCAAAATAAGAGTCTTCAGATATTAAAAAAATTACTACCTCATAATCTTCATCATACCCGTCCAAATTCGATAGTGCTTAAGGCACTGCATTTTTATCCATCAGCTGTTATATGAGGGTAAGGTGAACTACCTCACGCTTCAAGTGCCCAGTCCTCGAACACGAAATATTGCAGCTTAGAACCACCTTTCAAATCAAAATTTCATATTGACCTTTCCAGGAATCGAAACCGGGATCTTAAGTATGGTTGGCGAATACAACAACCGTTATACTACGAAGCGGACTTATCTTCACTCGATTGCTTTATTGAAGATTTTTACTTAAGAGTAAACAACGAGTCAAAAACGATCGTCCTGCTTTCTGGTTCTATTTTACACCCATAAATGTATTCATCATCTACCCAGATACGGAGAAACCTACATACATAATACACGTAGTTTGGCCATTATTGTATCTTTATTTGGACTATCAAATAAATGATTCCGACATTTTGGAGTGTATTCCATTTTATGTCTGTCGTAGTAACACTAAAGCCTTAGAACATAACGTTTTATACTTCCTGGATGAAAAACCAATAAGGGATTTGGGAACAATGATTTGGTTTCGAAACAATCTGAACAGACAGTTATTGTTCCGTGTTAATTAATCAATTTTATTAAATATGAGTAATTATTATAAACCTATTATTTCGACGATAATATTAATACTTTTGAATATACAAAAATGATCATTGAACCCTTAAAAGCGCTTAGTTTTATCTGCCGTCTTCGGACATGTGGTATACAAACATAATAACTATTTTTGAACAAATAAAAATCTGCCGAAACAGTTAATTTTATTTTGACTCTCTTTCTTTCTCCTGAAAAATCAACATTGGGTCAGTTTCGAGATGCAGAAAGCAGAAATACGCGACCTTGATTTTGGCAATTTAAGTTAGGCATAATCAGTTCGACTTGCGGTTGTCTTTTTAGTTTTACGGTATTCGGGGAGTGAAAAAGTGGGAAAGTGACAGAAAAACTTTTAAATATATATTATTTTTTAAAATATTTATTTAAGAAAAAAAACAGTTGTTAAATTATAATATAAAAGACAATAAATAGTACATACATCCAGGTAATGTTTTTCACAGATATTATGAAAGAACATGTTGGACAGTAAAGAGAAAAAATAGTAAAATATATAAGACAAGAGAAAAAAAGAACAAGAAGGTTAAGGGATGAGGAAATAGAGTGGAGGAGTGAAAAAGTGGAGGAGTGGAAGAGTGGAGGAGTGGAGGGGTGAAGGACCGGAGGAGTGGAGGAGCGGAGGAGCGGAGGAGCGGAGGAGTGGAGGAGTGGTGGAGTGGAGGAGTGGAGGAGTGGAGGAGTGGAGGAGTGGAGGAGTGGAGGAGTGGAGGAGTGGAGGAGTGGAGGAGTGGAGGAGTGGAGGAGTGGAGGAGTGGAGGAGTGGAGGAGTGGAGGAGTGGAGGAGTGGAGGAGTGGAGGAGTGGAGGAGTGGAGGAGTGGAGGAGTGGAGGAGTGGAGGAGTGGAGGAGTGGAGGAGTGGAGGAGTGGAGGAGTGGAGGAGTGGAGGAGTGGAGGAGTGGAGGAGTGGAGGAGTGGAGGAGTGGAGGAGTGGAGGAGTGGAGGAGTGGAGGAGTGGAGGAGTGGAGGAGTGGAGGAGTGGAGGAGTGGAGGAGTGGAGGAGTGGAGGAGTGGAGGAGTGGAGGAGTGGAGGAGTGGAGGAGTGGAGGAGTGGAGGAGTGGAGGAGTAGAGGAGTGGAGAAGAGGGATTTTTATAATTATAGTTGACTGATTCAAAATTTTAAATGATAATAACATGAACATAATGAAGGAACATAAACTTATTACACACTGACCAATGTTTCATTTTACAGTGTTTCAAAAAGATTTTTTTTTAAGTCCCAAAATTTTGTATTAAAAATACCTAAATGGGGGCAAAGTAAATTATTTGGAGCAGCTACGATAATAAACAAGTTTTGAGCATTTTTTTTTTGGGAAATGGTTTATAAAAAAAATAACTTGTCGTGTTGACTTTACGGGACAGTTTATTGAAATACGCTCTAAGAGATATGGACTATCGGTCAATAAAATACCTATTCATCAAATCGCTCTGCAACAGCATATTTATTTGAGCGTCCTGCTCCAATGCAGCCACAACCTAGATTCCTAACAGTGTGCAACCAATTCATATTGATTTTAATATGACTTAGAATTGATTATTTAATTAAAAGTTTTTGGTAAATCAATTTATTTTGTCATCACTTTTTCACCCGCCCGAATGCAGAACAGTTTCTGATTTTCACGATGTAATAATTTTCCCTCCTTGTGATGTTATTCGGTTTTTTTGTTAAGTCATTTAATACTCACAAACGAATAATTTTACCTTCCCGAAGATTGCGCAATCATGAATCGGCAATAAGGCATTGTTTAAGGGAGTTCCTTCCCCTAAACAAACTCGTAATTACATTCAACCAGCCATTTATGTCGGTATGCAAATTGTAAAATATTGAGCGTGTATTAATAATAGAGTAGGCAATACGGGGAATATTCGGAAACACGAACCAAATAATTATTCGATTATAACAAGAACTTATTGGAAGTTATTTTAGTAATCGACGTCTATGGAACCATTTGTAGGGCTTATAACCTGCCATTTGCAGGCACTTACCATTCTTCCTTTATCTAAACATCCGTATTTCTTGAATACTTTTATCTATATATTTTTTATTCAAAAAGTTTCTACGTCTTTTTTTTTGACAAACTGTAAAAGTACACAGAGAGGATAAAAAGCCACACCACCCGATTATTCATTTTACCTGATTAAATCATGCCATGTTTTTTACGTCTCCTGCATCCATCAACATTCGCTTCGGTTATTTTTTTAGCCATTATTTGCTCTCTATTCGTTCCACATGTTCAAACTGCACAGATCTCGATATTTGTGATCCTCTCGAAAGTAGTTTTACCACAAATTTGCCTGAAAGATAGCATGCAGCCAGCTTTTACTACTAGTTGTCTAATTCCGTACGTCAGTAATAGGACTCCATTATGAACTACTAATTTCGCCCTGACAAAATATGTATTAATCTTGATAAACTTCCGGAAGGGTTGAATCCAATATTTTTCTGAAAGAAATCATCAAAATATGGTTCAATGAGGAAGTTTAGTGGTTTTTTTATATTTTAAGCCAATTTATTATTTTTTTAAATTTTAAGCTATGATTGTTTGAAGTATTGTAATTTCGAAACTACTCGACGTCACAAGTTCTCATCGTGGAGTGTTGCTAATTGGTTAATTGACTTCCCGTAAATATATCACAATACTTTCATTGGTTGATGCGGAATAACTAGAAACAAAAAAAAACATTTTTGTTCTTTTTTCATAATTTTTAAGAAATTTTAATGCTCTAATTTTTAACGCAGTTAACAAAAAATATATATATACTCAATTTCCGGTAGCACTGAACTTGCTCATTATTTGTTCAAATCGGTTACGTTTAATTCAGTTATTTTTATAAATCCATAATGCGCTTTACTATTATGATAGTTTTTTTTAGAAAATGTTTATTAACATACACCATTGACTTTTTAAGCGTCTCGCTATTCTCTTTCGTCTTTAAATTTCCTTTTCTATAAATGATATATTTTTAAATTAAAAAAATTTTAGCTGCTAGGCAATAAAAAAATATGCCGCTTTATGAAGCGTAGGTGTGAGAACAGACACGTGTTATTGAAAAATATTTGTTGTGACCGTTTTTAATCCAGGCCATTTGGTGTCTATGAAATATTTTTAGGCTTTCATGAAACGAATTCCTCAAAAATGATTTAAAACCGATCAATAAATCCACTGGTGTACAGGAATTATTATCATCATCATCATAATTCCCAATTCGCATCATGCATCATCTTAATTTTTTTGGACAAATATAATTGCATGCCTTCCTCCATGTTTTTTTAAAGACCGAGTGTCTTTTTTAACAGGGTTCCGTGAATATTTATCACAATATATGTCAATGTATAATATGACATGAGATTTATTGCTGTTTCGAGACATACCCACCAACGTGAAAATACAAAAATACACTTTCACCGTAGGAAGCATAGTATTTACGAAAAAATACATAAATTGCATGCAGAGTTAAAGAGGATGCAAACACCACCGTATTTGAACATGTACTCAAAATCAGATTAATAATATTCAGTGGTATGTTGAAGAATAGGGGGGGGGGGGTCGAGAAGGGAAGGGGTTAGGAGATCGAAAGTTACGAAATAAGTTCAAATGTTTCACCAAAAAGTTAATGCTTTAAATATAAATATAATAATGCGTAAAAGGTATTCATAATTTAGTATGTGTTTTTGTTTTTACGAGACATTTTCGCATTTCTCGGTGAATAATTTAACTGAGATTTCTCAGGAACCATGAAGTCGCGATTGTTTCGAGTTGTGGACCAGAATGTGGATTCACCTGAAGCAAGGGGAACAATTTGCACTAACAGCAGCTCCAGATATTTACTTTTCTTCCTTTCGTTTATTTCAGATAGGCTGGTTTATGAAAAGGCCGAGAAACTGGTATTCTTTTTTCAATATATTATAACTAGCATGAAGCCAGATATACTGATTTGAATTGGGTTTTGGAGGCATTGGGTTTTGGAGGCATGGGTCACAATGCTCATAAGGATTTCTAGTCGTTTGATGATGTTTCAATAGTTGACTTGATAAATAGCTTTAAATTAAAATATATAATAAGTCAAATGTGTGACATATAAATTGAAAATATGAATAAAAAAATAATTTTGCAAAGTTTTAAACCATAATTATGATTTATCGACTCGATCAAATTTTAAAAGGAAAATATTTTTCATATTTTTTTCATTAAGAGGTACAAAATATAAGTATATTAAATACAATAAAAGTGTTTTATGTCTCAACAATTAAAGTAATTTTAAAAATAAGTATACACGCAAATATAGTACACAATAGAAAACCATTCAAAATTAAACCTAGAAAGTACTCTAATCTAAAAAATGTAAATTATCGTTCACCGTCTTTGAAATGATAAAATAAGGTTGATTTATATAAACTTTACTTAATGTTAAAAAGATTAGCAACGTCGGAATAGTTATTGCCAAGTACATGGAGTCGATTCAGAATAGCATTATGTAAGTATACTGTTGTTGCAACTTGTTGCGAATTGTTGCAACTAAACGGAGGACTTGACGAGTTCTTCGTGCAGGTACCTTGAAGTTAATGAGTGCTTATAGATTTGGACAGTTCCATGTAAAGTAAACAATCTTAAATAAATTCAGTAAATCTATAATTTTTCTTCTCTCAGTTAGTTTCAACAAGTTCAAAGTATTTAATAGAAAGTCACAGTTAATAATTTCATATCTGATTCCGAGTTTAAAACTGAAACTTGTAATCAGATATGAATTTATTGTGTAAAAAACATTCTCAATGTTTTTGAATGATAAATAAATAAGTAAGATATTGATTAACTTTCAATACTTTAAACTTTTCTCTATTTAATAAATTTTACAAATATATATTTAAACTACTTAATTACAGCGTATTTTTAACGTTTATTTCTCTTTAGTAATATTCATACCAAATAAATAAAACTTTTTAATATATATCAGATGCATTTATTTAGCGTATGACAGCAAACAAAAAAACATGAAAATAAGGAAAAAAAATCATTTTAAGAGATCCAGATTCTAGGCCAATGAGATATTATTTTGATTAGGGAACCGCAGTCAGGTTGCTGGGCAAGCCTTAATGATATGTTTAATGGTTTACCTTTCAACGCCACAGTCAAAAATAGCATTATAGTGATAATTACGATATTCTGATATTTATATAAATATTACGATATTTGGAACCCTGATTTCTGGCAACTGATTTCACCCATTTAAACGAAAACATACCAATTAACACATTATAAACTTTATAAAACAGGTTTTAACTTAACTTTTTTTTGCAACTAGCCGTTAGCCATCTATTGTCTGAATTAGCTAAGACAACACTACGATATTTTTTGATAGTTCTGAAACCTGAAGAGTAACACCGAAAATCTTACCTTTATGTGACAAATGGTCTGGATACGTTGAATTGATATGCAGTGTCCTATGCACCATAGCATACGGAAGTAAATTACCATGATGATAAATTGTCCTGAAACATTTAGTCTCTATTTAAGAACGGAAATCACATTAACTTAAATTTGAACTAAAGGAGTGATACAGGAAAATACCTCGCAGTAGGGGAACAATTCAGATATATTTAGTTTCTTGCCTTTAAAACCTTTCTCTTCAAGAATCTATTTGAAACCCTTGGGAAGGTTCCATTCATATTCTACAAGGGTTAAATGAAATTCAGAACGTGATACATATACTGCCCGTATTATATGAATCAGAAAACCTAACCGATTTTGACTCAGAATATATATTGTATCGTATATTCCTCTGGATGTCTGGCGTGACATTCGCATTGTATGGAAACCGATAATCGATAGGCGCTTTTGTTAATATGATACTGGTATTTATAAAGAAGTATTGGCAATATCGATACTAATACTGATTCGGGTAGTAAATTTAAAGGAAAGTGTAATCTTACTTAATACGAATAATTGAAATCAGCATTAATAAGCTTTACGATGCTACAATAGTGGTTGAATCTGAAGACGACTTGCAATGCATGTTATACAAACTTCATCTAGTATCACAAAGGTTAAATAATTTCAGTTTCTGAAACAAAAACTTTAGTTATATCAAGACAACCTCAGAGGTTTAAACGGATTATTAACAATGAATCAATAGAACGAATCGAGTTAAATGTAAAGTTTCAGATATTTAAGAATCGATGTATTTAGCCAAAATGATTTCAACAAAACCTCTCAAGCGTCAAGGTACCTAAAATATATTATATGGCAAATAAAAATATAAGTTGCTTGTATGGAGCTGGCGGTCTAAATGGTCGCTGGCACAACTGGCTTGATGAAAGATTTGTTAAGCACTTCACTTGGTCGAGGTTCGATTAGTAATACAATTTTAATGTTGTTTCCGGCACTCACACGTAGAATTATTGTTGCGTGGAGTGCGCTAGGAAATGGGAAGGACAGGTAGGTATATATAGATTCAGTTAATGGGCCTGCCACACACTCGACGAGTGGCATGGGAAGTAGCGAGGTATGGAGGCGAAGACGTAGTGTGGCAACATTACTCGTCATGCTCCTCGTCGTGCCCACCGCTCCCAATTTTTTCGGTTTTTAAGCGCGAGTTAAAGGACCGGCAATATGAGCGCGAGTAGATGGCCACATTATTGCGCGGTCACAGTACGCAGCATCGAGCGCTCACACAAGATGCACGCGTCATTTTTGAATGATGTAAATTTCTTTGTATGACATTGATATAATTGGCTATACTAAAAATGTATACTGTCACAGTTTCATCGTCCATTAGATAGAAAGACAAATGACAAGTGCGGAGCGTCGCGATTAATTGCGCGAGTAGAGCAGTGTGTGGGCGAAGAGGGCAACATCGGGCGAGGAAGTGGCAGCGTGAGAAGCAAAGTGAGGAGCAGCGTAAGGAGTCTATAGTGTGGCAAGGCTATAAAAGTTGATCCGAACAATATGCTTTGTACACGCGTTTCTAATCAGAATATCAAATAAAATAACGGATTATATTTTTGCCCTCGTAATTTACATATTCGACCTTATCAAAGACCTACTAAGCGATGTAAGGATAGTTGAACCTCATAAGTTGAGTAGTCTGAGAAGAAAAGATCACTAGATCTACAAGATTATGAAGAAGAAAATTAGTTAGCCAAACGTGGTTTTCAAAATTGGAAATCTATTTTAGATTTCTGACCGATTTCTTGTTCAATTTTCTGATCCGTGCTATGGGGGTTTGTGGGTTATTATGAAATGTCTCCAAGACCAAAAGGATTATTACTTCTTGTACCTATTATAAGGGTCAAGCGATACATTTCTTAAACTATTGTTTCGTCTTATGGAGAGAATAATAGCAGAACTTAAATCACTAAAGTCCTTTGAGAAAAGAATTGTGAATTAAATTGGAGATTGAACCATCATTGTCTCATTGAGCCTATAGTTTATAAACAATATGATCACTATTAACGTCAAGTGAAATTTGTACATCCACTTACTATTTAATAGTGGAATACCACTTTTTTGTGTTTTTTAAGTAATCAAGTTCTGTAAAATACTGTCCAGTAAAAAAATAAAATATTAGTGATTT
Organism: Micrasema longulum; assembly: GCF_059751315.1. NCBI lineage: Eukaryota > Metazoa > Arthropoda > Insecta > Trichoptera > Brachycentridae > Micrasema > Micrasema longulum. Next base: position 3,492 of record NW_028280747.1, on the reverse strand, counting down.
TTAAATTATTTTTTGCTAATTATTAGTAGCATAAAAAATATTTGTAATTTTTAACTCCCGCAAAAACCGTCATTCCATTGGCCACGCCGCTAATAGGTCACAATTCATGATTATTTGTTCCTGACCATTGAAATTTGTTTAGAACACTATTACGAATCTTGACGGCACAACAACCAAGGCCAAAGACATCGCGTTTTTCTAGCAACGTATTTTTAAAAATTTCTTTTTTACATTTACGTATAAAAATTAGTTATTCTAAACCCATTTCATATATTTTTATCGGTATTTGTAGTATGTGATATTTCCCTATTCTCGAGATTAATGATAGAAGTCTCTATATCATGTTCAGGTACTGGGATTGTTTATTGTTTATTTTTGTGACGATTTTTTGTATAACAAGTCAACGTCGGCATTAATTTTATTTACCGGTAAAAATAACAAGATTTTTTTTGTATTATACTTACTTGTGTGATTTAATTTTCTATGGAGCATTTTAAATCACAAAACCCTTTTTCACGTAGAAATTTATTTCTGTAAAATGTACTGAAACACTAATTTGACATTCGCGTTGCAAACGGATTTCTCAAAATGACTGTCTAAAAATAGTGGTTATGTAAGCGTACTTTCTGATGCCTAAATTATTTTGACCAAAATCAGACATACGCGAACACAACTAGATTCAGGTATTCTGATTACCTATCATCAGATGTAACTAGAGTTAATAGTTACACCTTCAATTAAAGTGCCTCAAAGGGCTCAAATTTAGGGCCGCTACTTTTTTGTTTTTATTTATAAGTGATATAAATAAAAACAAAAAATGTATGGTAAATACGTAAGATTTTCCGAATTTTTGCTGTTCTCTTATTATTTTCTAATATTTTTTTCCGTTAACGACTGTGCAATAATGCAACCGGATATTGATGAAATTCTCAACTGAAGTAATGATAATAAACTAAATTTTAATATAGGCAAGAGTATAGTGATGTGTTTCACTAGAAATTATTACATTATTTGTATTAATACTATATGGGTGATGTTTCTTTGAAGCGTAGCTTGTAAACCAAGGACCTAAAAATGGCCTTTGATACCTCATTTACGTTTCATAGTCACATTAGCCTTTGATACCTCAATGGCCTTTGATACCTCATTTACGTTTTATAGTCACATTGTCAATGTGAATCGTTCTGCTTTTAAGATGTTGGGATTTGTAATCCGTAATTCTAAACACTTCGCAGAATTGAATACCATCAAACTTTTGTGTACAGCTTTAGTGCTGTGTGTAGTGGGTGATGTTTCTTTGAAGCATAGCTCGGAAACCAAGGACCTAGAAATGGCCTTTGATACCTCATTTACGTTTCATAGTCACATTAGCCTTTGATACCTCAATGGCCTTTGATACCTCATTTACGTTTTATAGTCACATTGTCAATGTGAATCGTTCTGCTTTCAAGATGTTGAGATTTGTAATCCGTAATTCTAAACACTTCGCAGGATTGAATACCATCAAACTTTTGTGTACAACTTTAGTGCGTAGCACTCTGGAGTGTAGTGCGGTAGTGTGGGGGCCTGAAGAAGCCACTTACTCACTAATGGTTGAGAGAACACAGAAGAAGTTTCTTCGTCACATGTAAATGAGAGAGTGTGGATACTACTCATTGCAGTACCCATCATTGTTCCGTTTAGGTATGCTTCGTATTACAAGTTTGCGGGCCTGAAACAGCATTGCCTTATGATGGCCTTTAAATTTCTGAACGGGATAGTTTTTAATCCCAACATTTTGGAGCGCATAAAATAATCTGTACCGAGCAATTATTTAAGAACTAAGCAACACAGACAATTTGTTATTTCTGAATGCAGGACAAATTTACCGTTCATGATGCCTGTGGGGAAAATGATTGGTCTGTTGGCGGCCTCCGTGGTGTAGTGGTCAAGACGCTTGACTCACGCACGGAAGGTTCCGGGTTCGATTCCCGGTGAGAACACAAAAAATAAAATGTGATTTTTCTCAAGCCTGGGTGCTCTGTGATGTAATTCACCACTGTAATTAGGCCTCCTGGCCTGTTGTGGGGCAAAAAAAAAAAATAATAATAAAAAAAATATATAAAAATGTTGAACAGCTTACCAAGAGAAGTGGATATTTTTCATGTTGGAATTACCAATTTTAAGCTCTTCCTCTCTAACTATGTATCATAATGTGTATTAGTGGCTTATTCACATTTGTTAACTTTTATTTTTACGGACTACATGTTGGACCTTAATATTTTTTTTATAAACGTGTTTTTGTAATTACCTAATAATATAATGTAAGTACATTGTAATTGGCAGTAGTACTGAATTGTACATTTAAATAAATTACCTTAGCTCGATTGCAATCGCTGACTAGAACCAATTTATTTTCTCAACATTTAAACTTTTAACGTTTATTATTTTCAGCAATACCTCGAAACATATTGAAATTCGACTATTTTTCATTCGCCGAAAAGTTGTGGGAAAATGCTTGCAGATTTTTCCGACAGTCCTATCCATTGAACATTCTGTTCACACTCCACTAAGTTCTCGTAAATCTTCTCAAAACTATATCAGAATATTCGCCTGCAATTTTTCAACAGTTCAATACACTGCCATACGCCTCTGGGGATATTTTACAATTTGACTCTAATGGGATTTACATATTTGTTGCAAAACCGTGAGTGCGACATTAAGAATTCTTAAAGGAACAGTTATCGTTTTATATAAGAGAGATGCATTTTTCTAAAAGAAGAAATTTAAAGTTACATTACATATAATGGCCATATCATAAAGTGAAGTCAGGTTTTGTCTTATGTTGTTAGAATAGTCATCATAAATGCAGATTTTTAATTTGTCTTTGATAATTTTTTTTAGAAGGAATTTTTGTATTTAAGCTCGTTGTGTAGTACTTTTGACTATCCAGCATTTGTCCTTGCTTATTTAATGCGGTAGTGTTGCTATCTGTTATTATATTTGTAAATTTCCGTTAACTGTAATGTCATCATCTTACAGTTTCGTGTACAATTTTTAATTATCTCAATTTGGTTGAAGTGTTGAAGTGCTTTATCTGTTTAGTTTTTTATTATTTTTTTTATTTTTTTTTATTTATTAATAAAACATATAAGACATGAATATCATGATATTATATTCCCAGGAGTTGTACGAGAAAACTCATTTGGGACGGTACATAAAAAAAATAGTACATTTCTTGTAACAATACATAGCATTTAAACAATAAAAATTTTAACAAATTTTAACAATTTATGAACTTAATATTAAAAAAGGAAAGAAAACATTTAAACAATCTGTGAACTTAATATTAAAGAAGAAAATAAAAACATTCAAACAATCTGTGAACTTAATATTAAAAAAGAAAAGAAAAACATTTAAACATTCTGTGAAATTAATATTAAAAAAGAAAATAAAAACATTTAAACATTCTGTGAACTTAATATTAAAAAAAGAAAAGAAAAACATTTAAAC
>NW_028280746.1:0-24079 GCF_059751315.1 Micrasema longulum | reverse complement strand
TGAATGGCAAAACGGAGAGAAGAAGATCCAGAAGTTGCTCACCTACCCCAGGGAACGACTTAATTACATGAAGCTAGGTCAGTCACTGATGAGATTCGCTTTGCCTAGAACAGAACTACCAGGAGGCAGACCACAAAAATGATGATTGCAACCGCCATGTTTAGTCATAAGGGAAAGGACGAGAATGAGAATGAATATTTTTTGATAATTGATTATTCTAATTTTTTTTGATTTGCCAGTGCAGCTGCCATCTTTTGTCATGAGAGAAAAGACGAAAATGAGAATGGATATTTTTTGATAATTTTGCATTTTTTTCGATTTGCGAGTGCAGCCGCTATCTTCAGTCATAAATGTGGGGCGAGCAACAGCTGTGAGGTTGGCAGGTTCAAACTCCGATTCGACCCGCAACGCGTAGTCCGTTGCAACGTCATCCCGGACGAGATGTTAAACACCATGCATCGAAAGAACTAACAACATTTCATCTAGGCATTTTGTGTCACCTGCCCACAGCTCTCCGCCAGTGCTCGCTATTGTAAATTCCTTCTGTACAAGAAAATAGAGTATAACTCGTGTATAACTACTTAATCAATAACTTCAATAGTTGTAATCCATCTATCTCATTTAACCTAAAATCAACTCACGCGCACCCTATAAGGGAAAAGACGAGAATGAGAATAGATATTTTTTGATAATTTATTATTACGTTTTTTATTTATTTGCTTGCACCTCTAATACGCTAGTACTCTTGAAATAAAATCCGAACAAAGCTGTCGTCTAAGGAATGTTACGCGAAAAATCTTAATGTATGAATGGCGATTTTAGCACGTATTTACCTTTGAAACTTTTTCCCAATAACCTGAATACAATATCTTTCAGAACCAATCCATCTAAGCAACTCACTGGCCAGAACAATAAACTTTGGAACATGAATGTTTTTTCGCATGTCATTGTGTTACGCCCTTACGTGACTAAGGTTACAATACGGAGGGTGATTTATCAGTTTAGGAGGCTGCGGGGGTGTGTTGGGTCTGCCCTACGAAGGCCTTTATGTCCGCCGACGGCCAGGAACACCCTACTAAATGGAAACTTTGAACTCTTTCAAGCACTTAAAATTTATTTGATAGCTGAAACCACTTTCTGTTTGAGACAGTTTATGGAATTTTCACAGGCAGAGAATAATAGATTAAAATATTTTTTCCATTGATATAACAAATTGTCTTAGAATTTGAAAATATTTCATCTCCTTTTCACTCATGGACCTCTCTTTTAAAAGATTTAGTATAACTACAAGAAAAAACATTTAACATTTGTATAGGTTGCATAGATTTTATAATTTTTTTATTTTTTATATAAGCATTTTTTTGAACATTAATTTAATTTCCACCAAACTACAAACGTAGTTTTTTTGCAGGAATTTTTCTCAATAAATGTATTTGAGTGACATAATATAATGTACATTTAAAAAAATCTTATATATATTAACAATACTAAGCAAAAAAAAAATATGAGTAAAATATAGTCATTTTTGCTACCGAAATATATAAAAAATAATAAACAAACAACGCTTTTGTGAATACTGTTTTAAACTGTTTTGTTTTCTATTTTTTCCACTTTTTTTACATACTAAACTTAGAATTTAAGAAAAAAGTTTTAAAACATATTTAACTCTATTTTTATTAATTTCACTTTTCTGTATTTTGTCTGGGAGTTTACAGTATACAGCAAAATGACTTCAATCGAGTGAAAATAACGCAAACCAGCGACGTACTTACTTCACTAAGTGTTTTAACACCATGCATGTAATCTTTACATATATAATTCCTCTGTACGTGTGATGTCATTGTACTCCTCCTAAACGGCTTAACCGATTTACGTGCGGTTTACAGAGAAACATAGATCTTTGCGCTGTGCGTGTTCGTAGATATTAAAATTTTCAATCAAATATGTAAAAAAGAAGTTAGGAGCATACATTTTTGATTCATCGATCTACCAGAGTTGCATTCAAGGAGAATGCATTTGCAAAAATATAGAAAGATGTTGTTTTTTTGTGTATAAAAAAGTTTGTTTTTGAATGTTAACAAACAGCATTTGTTTTTTGTGGATCTCAATCAGATTTTTTACTTAAATTCCTTATAATTTCTACCCATTTGTTTCTTTTTTATGTATTTTGGTAACACTTAAACAATATTAAATTCAATACATTAAAAAAAAAAGTATTTTTACACAAGTACACCCCTTTGTTGGTGAAAAGACCGGAGTTTGACGTTTGCAAAAAGAATGCTATATTTGAAAAAACAATTATTTTATGTTTTGGAATTCAACCATAAACAAGCACCTAAGTACCTACTTAAATGAAATGTTTTAATCTTATCAATTTTAAGTTTTAGAATTTAATCACAAACAAGTAGTTAGGTACCTACTTATCAATGAAAAATCTTTTTCCAAGCTAATAGCAGGGAAGCCAACGTTCGGGCAGGACAACGTCTGACGAGTCCGCTAGTTTATTATAATACATTTATCTGGAAGCCTAGTGATACTTAAACCTACAAATTTTTAATAACCAGCGACCGATTTCATCGCTTTTGCGACATCTTTGAGGCTGAATGATCACAAGTATATATATTAAATTACGAGTATTAAAACTTCCCTATTTTTGAGAAATGCACAAAGGAATTAAAATTTAATTGAAAGAAAACTTATGTACCAAAAAAACGTGTTATAATTTTATGATTTAAAAAAAATTGTGTCCGCTCAGTGGAGAAATGCAGTTTTGTATGTGAAATAGAACCATAACCTCGGACAAGTGTTTTATGGTTTGATGGCTGTTCTCAGGTAAAAAATCTGAGAAAAAAATCGATCAAAGATAACTCCGCCTCATTTTGTACTGTGCCGACCATTTTTGAGGTCCTATTTTAAGAAGAGTTTTAAAGTAAAATTACAATTTATTTATTTATCTAAATAAAAAAGAGAAATACTTGAATTTTTATTATTAACTCAAATATTTAAATTTTCATATCATTTCCCAAACGTCGTAAATAAAAAATAAAACAAATTGTAATATTTTCCACATTAAACTTTAATATATAATAAAAACTAATTTCAGGTATTCTGAATTGCCCATCATCAGGTCTAAATAAAAATACATATTTACACCTGATGATAAGTTGATGATAAGATAAAAGTTTATATTTACACCTGGTGATGGGTATTTCAGGATACCTGAAACTAGATGTGTTACTATGTATGAAATTCTTATTTGGAAAAAATTACGAAATGTTTTATTTAAAAAAAAATCAAAACGTCCTTCCACAAAGTAAATGCTGAAACAATAAATAATACACAACGTCAATGGTTCGTTGTTCCTGGACTGGCACCTGAAGCGGAAGACAGATTACCTTACCTTCATATAACAGATTGTCAAGATACGCTTTGTACATGGTAATAAGAAACATGGAATGAAGTTATTCAAATATTGATTATGTGTATAATACCGAATTATTTTTCCATGGAAATAAAATTTTATGCTGAAAGCATTCGAATCGTTTGCATGCGCTTTAGTTCATAAAAACATACTTAAAAGCACGAAGTTAATATGAGTGCATTTAAATCGAAATAATATTAAAAGGTTTATATTAACATGTTGGTGAACTAAATGGAAAATATTAGAAACATGAAACTCAGTTTTGTGAAAATGTTTATATTACAAAAAATGCCAATCATTAAGTTCGTGTGAAATACGAAGTAAGAGAAATTCCCGTTGAGGTTATTTTCATTTGAACACAATTTAAATGAATAAATGTGTTTTTTGAATACATTAATTTTATTTATAACTTTTTTTCATTTTCCACAATTGTTACACATAAGTAGTTATAGTAGTCTATGTCTATGTCCATTAGTATCGGATATGAAAACTAATTATGATAAATTAAAAAAATAATATATATCTCAGAACGGGATATGTAAGATATAAATAAACCTAACCAAACGCAACTTTATATAAATATTAAAATGCTCTTTTGTTTTATATATTCCTTGGAATTAAATATTTTTGTAAATACTAAATTAAAATTATAAATTAATAAACCAATTGGTATGTTGTGGAGAAATTTCTTATAATAAGAAAAAAAAAATGGGCTGTCAATTAAACAAAAATAATAACATTACAAATTACAAATTGCTTGTGGGAATACCATTTTTTTCTACCATAATAATATTTTATTTGGCCACTATGCCAGGGCGTAGTTTTATACCAGGTTTATACCTTAGGAGCCTTATTTTTAAATCGGGTATAAAGTAAAGCTTGAGAATAATGGTAGAATAATGATGGCAAAGCAAAAAGTATTGCTTATAAACCTCGCATAGAGTTAAACTCGGTTGAAATATGGGATAGCGACCATAGAAAATTATATCTGCACATTATGTGGGATAACGCTGAAATAAGCACGCGATCAGTCAAAAGTCATGTTTTTCGGTTATCAAAGTGGATAGTTTATCAGTTTTGTTTTCAATTTTAAGTCCTGCGACCTTCTCAATGCAATTCAAGTGATTTTTTTAATAAATTGTTTTAAAAATATCTAAAATGTTATATGTTTGTATGTGTTTGAATTAAATGTGATAAAAAAACACGAATAATCTAAAGAACTCGTTTTAACCTTCTCCTCTTCTTTCCTATTTTGATTTCTTTTTTTAACGGTTTTTTCCATGTTCTCCATTACACTGACAGTAGTCTGGATTTGGCTTTGACGTTTGCTTGTTGTTGTTATAAAAGTTACCGCGCACGCGCATCTATAAGTGTTGACTGTTTAAAAAAATAAGCATAAAATAACCTGTAAATTGTTATTCCAGGTGATAAATATTGTTTTAAGTAAGATTTTCTTTATATCGGTTATAAATATTTAAACGCCATAAAAAATACTTGCAAATTGGATGAGGTACATTTTGCTTCACGAAGAATTCCGTAATGCTACTGTGGAAGGTGCAGTGATGAAAACGCCCACCTCTTTCCCGAAACTGTTCATAAAGACTTGTGTCTTTCTTCAGTTTCGCATATTCAATATCAATTTTCAAAAACTAACTGAGCGGAAATGTTATCTTTCTTTACCATCAAACCGCGAAAATAACAAAACATTAAAGGCTTTCATTGTACCCCTCGCTGCAGTCTTGTCAATTTGTGATCGATCACAAACACACGGTCAGTACAATCACTTTTTTGTAATTTCCCAGTATAAAGACAGTGAAGGAATACAGTGTTAGTTTCAAATAGAGACGGCGGCCGCATGCTCCAGATCCCACTTCGGAAAGGAAGAAGAACGTAGTAATACAAACTAAACAACTATACAAAACTCAAATATATAGGAAACATTCTAAAAATTTGCCCTATAATACAACATGCACTCAAGAAACAGAAGAAAAACAATATGTATACCAAAGCACATAAGTACATAAATGATCAAGACACTACTGGCAAAGTCCTAACATAGATCCTCACATGATCCCTTTCGAACTCGAGAAAAATTACCTCTCGTCAAACAATGATCCCTTGCGAATAATACCAATAGTAGTAATAGAAAGGCGCGGTAGAGGGCTCGAACCATATATAACAAACCCGCTAAAGCGCCATTATAAATTTTATAACTAACTAACTAACTAACTAACCATCACGCCATTTCCCCGGAGGGGTAGGCAGAGAGGATAGAACGCCACACCACTCTGTCCTGGCACACTTCCTTTGCTTCCTTCACATTCATACATCTTCTCATGCACGCACGTCGATTATTCCGACTTTTCACATGACCACTTTCAAGAATTTGTTGTACTTGATCATGCCATGTCTTTCTCGGCCTTCCTCGACTTCTACAACCAGACACATTCGCATCATAAATCTTTTTAGCCGTTCTTTCATCATTCATTCGCTCCACATGACCGAACCATCGCAAAAGACCTTTCTTAATTTTGTCGATAATGCTTAACTCAGCCTTGCATTCTGCTCTAATTTCGACATTAGGGCACCTATCATACATTGTTTTTCCGCACATTCGCCTGAGGGATCGCATTTCAACAGCATTCAGTCTACTTTCGTCCCTTTTTTTCCAACTCCATGCTTCGCTTCCATACATTAGGGTTGGTAACAGAACTCCATTATGAACTGCTAATTTAGCCTCTTGCGATAGACACTTATTTGCTACGACAGACTTTAAGGCACCATTAACTCTGTTACCGGCACTAACCCTCCTTTCAATATCCTTGTCCATATTTCCATCTCTAGTAAACATACTACCCAGATATACAAATTCTTCGACCTGTTTCAAACTATCTCCATTCACTACAATCTTACATTCAGTCATAGTTACATTTCTTTCAAAGACCATGACGTTCGACTTTTGCACATTCATTAGCAAATCACTCTCCTTGCACACTTCGTAAACCTTTGTAACCAAGGATTGCAGTTCCTCTTCGCTGTCAGCTAGGAGGACTGCGTCATCGGCGTACAGAAGGCAACTGACAGTTAGATTACTCATTTTCGCTCCCACATCCATACTTTTCAATTCTTTCATACATTTAATTTTAAATAAATTAAATTTTATTATTGAATATAATATGGACTACACATCCCCATGGTCAGTTAAAAACACCTAATAAATGGATTGAGAAAGAGATGCAGGTTTCTATGATTAACAAATACCGGGGATTAAAACCAAGAAATCAAATATCTTCATGAAATGGCTACAAAATACCCACCGGATCTTTGTATTAGGGAAAATACATATAAAAAAAATCTACTCTTAGGTCAGCATTCGATTCAGGAAGAGGAAAACTTGTCGAAATCCGGCGCTCTCCAAACACTAGATTTGCAGATCTTGCTTTTGCCGTTGCCGGCCCCTCTGCCTGGAACCAATTGCCTTCAAACTTACGAATCATCGACAGTCCCAGTCAGTTTCAATCCCAACTAAAATCCCACTTCTTTAGAGTATCATACCCTCAATTTAAAATCTGAAAATATAATTTTTCACTTTAATTTAGTTGTAATGTAAGTTTAGGTATACAATTGTAAAGCGCCCTTGAGGTGATTTTTCACAAAAAAGGCGCTATATAAATCAGCCAAATTTTATTATTGATATTATAAAATAAAATACAGGAACAGTTCGGTGCTCGTTTTTAAGAGTTTAAATAAAGATAAAACATAATACTGTTTTTACAGTACAGTACAGTACAGCCCTCATTACAACCTTTAGAGAACGGTAAAAAATATTTCTAAATGCGTCGTTAAAGCTATAATTATATCGTCAATATAAATAGAGTTTATAAATAAATAAGTGTATTTAATATAAACATACAAGGGTAAAATGGTTGAATAACCGATTAAAAATGTTAAAAAATAATTGCGTTCCAGATATATAAACGTAAAGAATGTAAATGAGCCCGTAAAGTTATTAAGCACATGATTAAATCATAAAATTTTATCTTGGTATTTTAATAAAAACTGCACACCTTTTAATAACTAAGTCTAAAAGGAACATTAAATAATTAGATTGAGTTTGAACTTTTAAAACTTTTATTATGTATTTTTATTGAAATATTAAAATGTATTTCGACTATTAATGTTATACGACAGTAATTATATTATAGTACTGAAAAATATGGGTTGAAACTTAATCATCAAAGTGCAATGGCATTGACGGTTTGTTGTATTACAATAAAACAGTAAAAATAACAACAGCAACATCAACAACAAACTCTCTCTATTTAACATATCGATCGATAGTGTAATAAGGAAGTTCAGTGTCTTTTTTTATTTGTTAATATAATATTAAACTAAGCCAATTTTTATTATTTTAATTTTTATATATCGTATTATCAGCGCAATTTTTTTTTTAAGTTTTGTATTTCTGAAATAACTCCACGTGTGACCTCAGAGGTTGTTCTCTGACAGTTCTTCCGATTGGTTCGTTTACGGTGACCAAACTGGATATCCTTCAAAGCTCTCAAATCATTGGATGGTTTATATGAACCAGTGTCGTCATTCAAAGTAGTGCGTTTTCTTTTTTTTTTCAATAAATTTTTTCGTACATTTTTAAGAAATTTTACTCTACAATTTAATGCTCTGATTTTTAACACGCGCAAGAAAACATTTTTTTTTATCCAATTTCCCGTAGGGCTGAAGTTCCTCATTGTTGCATTTGATAATGATCTTTGACGGCTTTTACTTGTATCTTATGCGTTCATTTGAATTCACATCGTAAATATTTTCAAATAGCCTTTTTATACATTTTTTTATTTTTTATCAATCAATTTCATAAAAGGTACATGCTTAAAAAAAGTTCAAAACTGATCTACTTTTATACATCTAGTAAATGTTATTACTGTAACTCTCCAAAAAAAGAGACAAACTCTTGTGCTTACACTGTTGTAGTCATTTATTTATATTTTAAATATACGAGTACATGAGAAAAAAAAAAAAAAAATATAGGATATATAAAGAAAAAAACATAAAACAATAATACATTCATTCGAATTGAAATTTAATGTGGTTTTTACAAGTGTTCAAAAAATTTCTTTGTCATAAAAGCCAATGAATGATTTTGATAGTCATAAAAATATATATTTCGAAGAAATTCCATTGACTTAACGCATAGCATAAATTTTAAATTGCGATATTTCAGCAATCAGCAGTATGTTTGTATGAACGAATACGCCATTTCTCACCCTTTCACCCATTACAGAAAAGGGTTTGTAAAGGAAACGACTGCAATTTGTAGCTATTACAAAAAAATACCGAGAGTTGAGGTCAATTCTGTAATTCACAAGACTCCATTGAACCATAAAGGGCTTATTCATTATTGTCGAGTTGTACTTCTATTGAAAATGTAGCAGTTACTGTATCAGAAAACCATTTATGTAACATTTATTTGTCTTTTTGTACGAAAAATGTTGTTAACAGTGGTCAAACAAATAATAGGGTTGAAAAACACATTTTGTTTTTTTATTCAACTTTATGTACAGTATAATATTATGTTAACTGGCAGATTTATTTTTTTAAACAATATCTTATAATCAACCAAAAACATAAAGGTGTAAGTGGTTAAAATATGAATTTATAGATTTCATAACTGTGTTTTATACCATATAAATAAACATGTCTAGAAATTGATTTTTCCAACTGGATTATTCAAGTGAAAAAATATCATTTTCTCTATCGTTGATGTAATTGAAATATTATCAAGAGAGAGAATGATAATGACAAAAGCCTTTCTTACAAGTTATCAAACTTACAGTAAATGACACCGAAAACTCAGTTATATTATTAAATTTAAGTTATTTATTGACAAATTTGATGGTTTTTCATTTATTTATTTAATCATTCAAAATTACAATAGTTTAAATATTAATGAACGTATTAAGGCTTTTTAGGCTATGCCCGTGTCAAGTCACAATAAATAACAATAAAAATACAGAGTAAAATTAATAAGATTAAATTATAATGACATATGATGCAATAGAATAACAATCTAGAAAAAAAGGTATAAGTAATAAAAAATAAAATTCCGAAGAATACAATGCAAAAAAGGTAATCAGAAATAATTTTTAAAATATAAATTATTCAAATTAAGAATCACACATAATCAAATGAACAAAATAATGGTATTTTTAAAATCAACAAAACAATAGTTAAATATAGAAGTATTAAAAAAAACATAATAAGAGTATTGTTGAAATCAACAGAAAAAGAATATATATTTAAAAACATAATTGAAATGATAATTGAGATGTGTTTTCTAGAAACTCACAAGAACTCAGTAAGAAATATAAGAGATAGGAGCAATAAATCATATGCCAAATAATAGTAAGTACAAAATTAAATAATACAAAAATATTTAATGAAAAAACATAAAAATATCAAGATATATAAAAAGCAAATAAAAGTGAATTATGGAAGGAAAGCAGATTTGTACATTTTTGCTAATAGCAATTAATAATTAATATCGGTCAATTTTTTTAAAGTTCGAGATTTGCTAATCAACACAACCTCGTCCCTATCGATGTGCAGCAACCAATTGCAAACATTTTTCTTAAATACATTGGCACTTGTGGAGTTTTTTATGACTGCCGGAAGTTGATTAAAAAAATTCGGAGCCAGGAAGGTAAAGTTTAAGATTCCGGGTTCGATTCCCGGTGAGAACATAAAAATTAAAATGTGTTTTTTCTCAACCCAGGGCGTTCCGTGATGCAATTCACCACTGCAATTGGCTGTTGTGGTGCAAAAAAAAACAATTTGTATAATATATCAAAACACATTTTCAATAATTTTGTCCCATTTTGTTTCATTGAAATTGTATGTATTGCATCTCTTTCGACTTGTTTTTTTCAATGTGCCTATATTAAAAATAATATTAAAATAAACATTTTATATTTAAAGCACTAACTTTGTGGTTATTTCTTAAAATAAAATAAATAAAACAACTTTGTTTTTAACCAGATATTTTTAATGTCTTCTACCGATCGGCTTTCAAGCTAAACAAACCTCTTTATCAAAGTATATTTAACTAATAAATTCTATCCAATTTATTTTATCAGTATCGGTATTATGCTAAAAATAAAATATTAAAATTAGATAACTTGGAAACCTTAGAAATTAAAACGGCGATTTATAATAATAAGAAAATAAAAAAAATTTCATCTCAGATAACCATTCTTACAAGACAAAAAAACTTGATTCATTAGTTTCATTCAGCATAATACTTATAAAATAAAAAGATTAGTGTTAAAAAATCTTGTATAGCTTTTAAACCGGTCGGTAGAAAATATAAAAAATAAATCGTTAAAAACAACGATTTTATTAATATGCATGTGTGTATATTATTAGTATGCAGTATGCATTATTAGTATGCATGTGTGTATATGTATGCGTTCATATATGTGTGCAGAATGACTCAGACTTTGCATACGGTATTTTTATTTACTACCAATAATTTACCTCCATTACCTTAATTACCCCCATGGAAAACGTAAATGTTACCGATTATTCTTTTCTCACATAAGTTTTTTATTTTTTATTTTTTGTCACGTTTAATGTTTGCGTCATTAAATAAATTGATGAAATGTCGATTGATCTTTTTATGGTAGGAAGTCATTGTTTTTAATACTTATTATGTATCTGTTTGTGTTATGAATAAAATAAAATTTAAAATGTCTATTATAGGCTAAAAGCGCTAATTGGTAATTAATAAGTAGGTAGAAGTGTACCAAGTATTTTTAATTTACAACTAATGTTGAAATAAAAGTTTAAATATGTTACAGAAAAATTTATTTAAAATTGTGGTTCATGAAAAATACGTTTTTAAAAGTAACTAGATTTTTGTAAAAAACGTTTTGAGCAAAATGGATACAAAGACCCTCGGTCATTTAAATGGTTTTCGGGTATGCGAAAGGAGTGCTTTCACTGCTAAAAGGCGGTTTGTTTAGTAAACGTATAGTGCTTGTAATAGTCAAAAACATATAACTGCATACATATTTTACTGACAACAGCAATTTTATATGAGTTTAAAAAAAAAACATATTTGCAATTTTTCGTTTACATTTGGTTAATTTTTTAATACATATTGTATCACTTTACGTAAAAACAAAAAATCCTACATGACCATAGCCTGTGCGTAATTACCTATACTAAAAATATGTGTATATAAAAATGTGTAATGAAAAAAAAACATGTAAAATCAAAATTGAATGTTACATTCAGATTGTTTTTAAAGAAAAATGAGTAAGATAAAAAAGAATCTGACTATGAGAAATAGAAAAGATAAAAGTTGCACGAAGAGCAAAAAATATAAAGTTAAAATTGATAGTTAAATTAGGAAAAAATACGAGAGCAAATTAAAAGTTTATCAGGAAAAGAAAACATTGACATTTATATTTTTGACCCAGTTTATAAATGAATTATTAGTAGGTTAGTAATATATATGTATAGTACGATCAAGTAAGGAGATTGGAAGGGGAAAAGGAGAGGATTTAGGAAAAAGAGAAATAGTTTCATTAATTAGGGTTTGTAATGTTTCAAACGTTTTAGGTTATCAGAGAAGTTGTATTTTTCACGCGGAGAGGTAGTTTATGCCAAAGTATAAAAGAAACCGATAAAAGATGTAGGGTTGTCGTAATCCAGTCGATTTGGAAAAGTATTTTGTTATCTATAAGGTTTTTACAAAAACTATACATATTATTTGTAATAATGGATAATAAGATAAAAACAAATAAATTAGAATAATACAAACATACTCAGAAAAATTTGCTGTGACGCCAATAAGAAATCAAGAAAACAGGCGAGTTATTGTACAAAATGATTTGACAGATTGAACACTACTTTAAAAACCAGTAATTTTTGACCGACCAGTTTCAAAGCAAAACAAGCTACTTTCTCAAATTATACTTAACAAATTAATTCTTTCCTATTTTATTTTATCAGTTTGCTGCTAATAAAATTAATAATCATGTTAGTTTTTCTTGAAAGGATGGTATTGTGAGATTTTTTGAAAAAATTTACTCCGAAAACATTTTTATCCTGAAAATAGATAATTTCATTAAATCTAATATCCCAAATTCCTCACACAATTCAACGTTATATGTATAAATGAAATATTTGTTTAACAGGTGGTTGTACATTGCAATATTTAACTCTCTCATGACTGGTATCAAAAGTTAGAAAGCAGTGCAATTCAGCATCAAATGCATTTTTTTAGGAATAACTCGCTGAGCTTTCGTGGCTTGTCAGCAGGTGGGAAAGAGAGGATACTGTAATGTTACATGACTTTTAATATGAATAATAATTTAACCTATGAATAATTCGGACAAAGAGTCTCGAATATTCCCCCAGACGCTAACCTCACTGCTGGATTCCTCCCTTCGCTCTCTTTTCCCCCCGCAAGATACCACGATAATCTCGTACGCAGCGTCTTTCTGGGCAGTTTTAAATCTAGCTTTGAGCCATGATACGTCGTTTTCGCGACAACGTGTCGTCCACTAGTAACTGGTCCATATCCATGAGATCCAAAATACACCATTGTCAAAAATTTGTCTGCCTAATTACCTCCAGACTCAAAAGTTTGATTAAACAAGTGAAATAATCAGAGAGTCCTCTATAAAAGTTGGCTCGCTCAATTTGGTTCCATATTTATAACTTCGCCACAAACGAAAAAAGACCATTAATGCATATTCAAATTCTAGAATTTTTTGAAGATTTCCAACTATATTACAGTGCAGTGTAAAACTACTTCTCAAACAATGGAGTCTATTAGTAATTCCTACTACACCAAATGCAGTAAAAACGAGACTATTTCCTATAAATTATATATTTTTATTTTCTTAATCTTTGTTTTTAATTTAGTATAAAATTGTAAGATTCAATATGTCCATGTACTGGTAATTTTCTCAAACTGAATGGTTTGGGTAGGTAGGAAGAAATTGCATTAAGGCAATATGCCCGCACTTATATGTATATCAAGTGTTAAATAAATGAATAACCTAGTTATGTGTGTAATGAGGAAGTTCAGTGGTTTAAAAAAAAAAATATTTGTTAATAGACTGAGTATTAAACTAAGTAAAAAATTTTTTTTTCCAATTTTTATATATTGTATTATCAGCGCTACGATTTTTAAAAGTTTTGTATTTCTGAAATAACTCCACAGGTAACGTCAAAAGTTCATTTCCGCTTATTCTCATTTAGTTCTTCCATTGGTCGAGGAGCGACAAGCAAACCGGAAATCTTCCATAGCTCTCAGATCATAGGTTGATTCACACGAACCAGTGACGTCATTCAAAGTAGTGCGTTTTTATAAAAATATTTTTTATTATTTTTTCCGTACATTTCCAAGAAACTTTTAGTTGCAATTTAATGCTCTGATTTGTACCCCGCGCAAGAAAACATTTTTTGAATCCCATTTTCCTTAGGGCTGAAGTTCCTTATTATAATATTTCTTCAGACGAGAGTCAAATGCAATTGTAACTACGCAGTGTATTTCTGAACATTCTATCAGTTTAAAAAGCTATCCATTGCGCGTCGACCCATTTTCCTTGGACAGTTTATAATAATAATAACTTCTATTAAACCAGTCGCAGTGAAAAAGTTCGCAATGTATGCAAAATATCATCACTTCAAGCTAAGGATGTGCGTCATCCCGCGAATTCCCGTTACGAGACACTAGGATTCTCGAGCCTTCTATAGATTAACCGCTAACTGTTACATTTTCGACAATCTAAGGATTTATATGTTAAAGTGTACAGTGTCCTTGCGTATCTATCCTGCAAGTAAGGGATATGCATAAGTAACCTTCGTGTCAGTATACCGCTGGCCATGTTATCTCGAAAGACGGCCATATCCAGTGTTATGGCTAATTTAACACTTCGTTGTGCTTAAATTATTCTCTCGTCGAAGATTATCCGTCGCGAACATCACTACTCCGTTTCCCCCCGCCTGAAACATACCACAGCAAATTTGAGATACCTTCACGCCTGTTTCTCCTACGATTGTGCACGTGAGTCTAATAACAAAGCCTAACTTACTCATCACCTATTGGCACAGTTAACCCATATCAATTGAAATTGCGCATAAAATTGTGGAATTTAAAACAGTCTCATTTCATATTTATTTATTTATTCATATTTTTCGCTTACAAACTATAATTAATAATAAAAATAATGTGACCTCACTGGGGTTTCCCGTGCCGAGGACACTCAACCATTTAGTTTTTTGAAATAACATTTGAGAATAAACAAAGAAGACTAACGTAAAAAACAAACATAATTAACAAATATCCAGACGGTTTTAAAAACAAGGTATTTATGTACATCTATATTATTTATATTACAAAACACACAATGAAAATAACAAAAAACCTAACATAAGCTATACAGTTGTAGAGTAGTTGATTCAGTATTGGTATGGGCGAATGAGACAATCCATTTTACTTCTACCTAGCTCCACTATCCATATAAAACGTCTATTAGTCTATACTCAAAAGTCTCTATAGTGTCGCGCATTCAGGATAACTGAAGAAGTTGTCCCTCCACACAAGAGATCTCAGCAAGAGTATTAAGGGTGGGTAGCATAGTTTCAATATGGAAAGATGTTATGAAAAGTACACCACAAAACCCAGACCAATTAATGAAAAAAAGAATTAATATTTGAATTATTGACTGTGTGGTCAAATATTCTACTAAATGTTACATAGCCACTTACTGACGTTTCTATATCTACCAGTTTCAAGACGTATCCGTCTCTTCATCAGGACACTAATTAAACCAACGAGCCCAACCCACTATACATCTTCAAAATAATTGTTGCACAAAAATATGAAAATCAAGTTGTGGTAGAGTGAGGTTTGACCCCTGGGCTTTTGATACGTGAATCCGCGACACTGCCCACAGGACTACTACCTGGTTCTATTATTTATAATTGTATCGAGAATAATAAATAGGTAATGCTCATAGAACTGCTAATCTATGCAATAAAAGTGATTAACTGTGTACATTGGCTACGAATCGTAGAATTTTACTAAATTTCATTAAATACTTGTATATAACCTCTTACTAACTTTTCATGTCTACTGGTTTCAAGATGTACCCTTCCTTTCGTCAGGACACCAATTAAACCAAGATGCAAACCCACTATACACCTCAACCATAGTTGTTGCACAAAAATATTAAACTAACATGCCTTGCTTTTGGTTTAATTGATGTCCTGAAGAAGAGACGGTTAAGTCTCGAAAACAGTAGACATAGAAAATTTGGTAAGTGGTTATATACCATATAGTAGAATGTTCAAATTTAAATTTTAGTTGAAATTATGGATAAGAAAAGGAAATTTATATAGCCTATTTTTTTATGATTGGCACATACTTTAATTATTAATTTTCTCATTTTTATTAACGAAAAAAATGTATTCTAATATTGGCATTTAAAAAAAATATCTATCGTATTATTGGTATTCACACACAGGCCATGTCTTTTGTGGATGATATTTTTTTGTTTTTGTATACCTTTTGTAAAATGCAAAGAAAAATATGTTAAAAAAAAGTTAAAGCTTTAAATGTTTTTATTTAAAAAAATTGGTAATAGAGTTCCTTTTATACCCAAAACTGGTAGACATAGAAAAGTCGGTAAGTCGTTACATACAAATATTTAATAATATTTGGAAAAAAAAATATTTCTTGGATTTAATTTTTTGTAAGTGGCGGGAATCTAACCCGCGACGCCAGTTTCACAGTTGGCCGTCTAACCAACTGCGCCACAATGCCTGTCGAAATTAAGAGAATGAGTTTGATATATATATTCGCACATACGTCGTAATGTTTTTTCGTAAGTATAACACTCTACCTTGGTCTGTGCTTTCTTGCCCTACATCTCGATTTCACTAAAGTCTTTCAAAGCACTTTATCTTTCTTTCCTTCTATTATTTTTACTTTTATTAAGCCATTTCACGTTCAGGCCACATTGTTTTCAGGCTTCTCCATTGTGAACTGTCGGAGTTTACATTTAAACAAGGGAAGCTTTATGGCATATGTGTGTGTTTCTACATTACGTATAATATTGCTTATATTTTGTACACTGTGTGCTGAAAATCGAGTCATTATCACCAAATAAATTTAATACAAAACTTTAAAATTTGCCGACAAGTGATACGTAAAAACAATACCTGATTTTATTAACTTATCTTTGTGACCAGACGAATGACAAATACTGCTCTGAATGTGAAAAAAAAAACAGAATCCTGGAGTGTTTTCGACTCGACTACAACTCTCAAGGGAAAATTCTAAATAAAAAAATTGAATGTAGGTAAGTCGGCCTCGTTGTCATGGTCATCTACCATTCTTGAGGTCCTGGGTTTGATTCCTGGCAGTGAAGATGTAAAATATTGATAAAAAATATTTTTTGGACTGCAATATTTTATTTATTTATTCGTTTATTATGGAAATCATACAGTTGTTTTTATAAATACAAGGTACAAGAGAATAATTAGAAAAAGTAAGACCAATTACAGATTTCACATAAATTTATTATGAATACAGAAGAAGGAGGCAAAAAATTTGAATCCTAAAAAAGAATAAATATATATTTTTTTAAATGCACTTAAAATGGAGAAGACATTGAATAATTCGAACTTTACTTTCCTCCCCTCTCTATCTGCTTCCATAAACATTTATATTTCTTAGTAAAGACTCACAACCAACAATAATTAATTATCTGCAGGTAGTAGATGTACATATGTACGAGAAAGAAAAGTTAGGTTAATCAACCTATTTTTATGTAACAGATAATCGTACTATGCTGCTTTTGGTTAAAAAAAGCAATACTTTATCCACCACTCGGTAAATAATGGGGAAAAAAGATATTCATCATTTTTGGTAGGACAATCACGTGAAGTTTAAATTTTTACAGCAAAATTATTTCAGGGTATCGTGAACATATTTTATATTTATTCATTTATTTATTAATATACACGGCACGCAGTGTCTTTTACCTTAAAAGTATACATTTTAAAAATAATATAAACATTTCAATACAATGTGAAAAACTTAAAAATTAAATTGAAAAGTATTATTTTACATAAATACTATATATATTATACAGCAGTTTAGTAAAAATAACATATTTAGATATAAAATATAATTAAACAATGTGTGCAGATAAAATTTTAAAAGGAAAAGAATTTATATATTTTTTTCTTTAAAAGGTACAAAATATTTGGGTTTATTCTATAATACTTTCTACTGAATATCTTGTATAATTTTGAAGTTTTTTTTTTTTTTATCTTGAATAATTTTTTTATAAATCTTAGGTAAAAGGAAATTTATGTTTTAAAAAAAAAAATATTAAGCCAATTATGTTAGTAGTATAAATTTTTGTATAAGGCAGATTTGCCGTTTATCTTAATAAAATAAATACATACATAATAATATACCTATATAAATGCAATATTGAGAACTAAAGCTCGCGTGAGGAAAATAAAAATATACTATTTTACTCTCGTACACATTAGATACACCATTCTCATACAACGAGATTTGCACACACATCTACATCTCCACCTACACACAACACCGACATTGCAGTCCTCTGTAAAACTCCACAAGATCTCCGATAAGCTGCTGTTTTTCAAATAAAATACTTACTTTGTGAATTAGGTAATACGATTGTACGATATGAATAGACGGAATAGTTTTAATACACTCAGATTCTTTATAAAAGATACTCGAATTGCGCTGAACGAGGAAGTTAGCGCTTTACGAAATTCTATTCGAAAAATGTTTTCTTGGACACAGAAACAAAACAAACAATTAATTGTAAGGCGAAAAATCTCGAAAATAAACTTTATTTTTTAAACGTTGAATTTCTTTAGAAGATTTTTTATTTATTTATTTTATCCAATATATAATACAAATACATAAATTACAAAAAAATATGTCTGTACAATGGGTACGATTAATAACATTTCCTTTTTATTTATGGATGTAGCTACTCCACTGGCCCACAGGCTCATTTCGAAGTGTCAGTGTATTATTTATTTTATATATAATACGAGTAGTACAGACTTTCACGTCAATTGTCAAGTCACATCAAAATATTACAGCTGTAAAAATTGAAAATATGTAAAAAAAGATTTAAAACATACCTAGATGAATAAAATGAGAAAAGACTTTCATGAAATTAAAATTATATTTAGATATACGAAACATAATCCTTAACTTCCTGTCTAGTCCTTTTAGTAAATCCATTTATGGACTAGAGTTTTGAAAACATTGTTTTTCATTTTGATTACCGATATATTTATACTCAAAAAGTTGTATAGCTAAGGGGCCAGAAAATTATAGTGTCTTTGTTCGTAATTTGTTTTTTTTTGTTGGCAGAAATATTGTTTTATGTCTTTGCCTAGTGTCGCAAATTTGTTGTCCGTCATTATGTCTGTCAGGCTTTTGATGAAAGTGTCTTAAAATTGTCTTTGTGTATATTTGCCTTATGTCGAGTACTGGAAATTCTGTAAAAAGTATGTTTGTAGAGTATTGGTAGGGCTTTTTGTTGGCTACTCTCAGTAAGACTTTTTGTGCTTTCATTAATGATTCTTATGTGGTTTTACTTGTTTCTCCCCATCCTATTATTTCGTAATTGATAATTGATTGTGCGAGAGCATAGTATACATTAAAGTAGTTTTGTTTAGAATGTTTTCACATAATACATTATTTTTCTTAGTTTAGTTGCTGTCTTATCTACGTGTATATTCCATCTAAGGTAATTATCATCGTGTATACCTTGATATTTTGTATTATCGACTTTTTCTATAGTTTAACAGTCACAGTAACTATTTCTTGCATTTGAACATTCATGTATTTTAAGAGTTCTTTCTGTTGGCTGATTCCGTTGGTCTAAACTAAAAGTCAGATATTTTTTTAAGGCGCGTTAAGTGTAAGTAAATTTCAGTTTGCCCATGTTTTTGTCTTTTCTTTTTATATCAGAAATAATGTAGGCCTTAATGTACTTCCCTGAGGTACTTCAAAATTACCGGTGATGATTTCCGGTACAGAAGATACTCATATTAATTTATTTAAATCTTCAAGTGCAAGAATAAGTGGAGTTTGGCAAGTTTATTGCTAAAATCGATGATGATTTGATTTAGATTTTTTCACGATTTTTTCTCGGTGTAGATCATAGTCTCCATAAAAAAAAGTAAAACAGACTCCTCTAAATACTAGCAGTTTTCTCACCTATTAAGGTAGTAATTAATCATATGTGAAATAATCTATTGTTAATTGGTTGTTATTTTGTACGTTATGTTTATTTAAATTAAATTAATACAAAAACCAAAAATGTCAATCGGAAATATATTCAGAATGCAAAACCACCAGCTTCACAAATAAATAATTAGGTTATCAGTAATAAAACACCTTCCACGCGCTCCATTTATTCGACAACTTACTGATTTCAATTAAAATTAACGATCTGTGAGATAATTAATTAAATTCAATTAGCGCGTTGAAAGGTTATAAAAAATAACGAAAATTGTATTACTGTATTTATCTGAATACATAATTAGAATTTAATACATATTTATGAAAATATCGGAAACGACATGCAATAAATACAAGAAATGTGCCGACTAAATAATGTTAATTACTTTTTGTAACTTGCAAAAAATATATTTCAATAAATAAAAAATATTATTTGACTCACGCACGATAGATATTCTAGGTTTAGTTATTTGTAAGATCACAATAATATGTTAAACTATTCAATTATTTATAAAGGTACTGGATATTTATTTTGGTTATTCATTTGTTATAAAATCAAAATAAAATGATAATATTTGCTGATTAATATAGCGCAATTTTGGTAAAAAATCACGTCAAGGGTGCTTTACAATTGTATATTTAAACTTCTGATTTGAAATTGAGGGTCTGATAATCTAAAAAGCTGAAATTTTAGTTTGGATCTGAACTGACTGGGACTGTCTTTGATTTGTAAGTTTAAAGGCAATTGGTTCCAGGCAGAGGGGCCGGCAACGGCAAAAGCACGATCTTCAAATCTAGTGTTTGGGGAGCGCCGGATTTTGACAAGTTTTCCTTTTCAAATGCTGACCTTAGAGTAGATTTTCATTGACATGTATTTTCTCTAATACAAAAGTCCGATCTTGGAGCCATTTCGTAAAGGGATTTGAATACTGTCTAGCAAACTTGTATTTTATTATCTCTGGGCTTTTTAACCACTGCAAATCTCGAAGATGTTGTGAGATGTGAGAATACTTTTTTACTCCCGTAATAAGCCTTGCTTAGATGTTCAAACAGATGCAAAATGGTGAATGTTACACAGCGAGTAAAGTGGCCACTTAAACCAGCCAATGACAGGTCAGAAGCCGTAGACTTCACATTCCCTTCTCTAAAATGTTTTCTATCCCTGTTGTAATTTGTTAATCTTAATGACTCCCTAGGGGGAGAAATCCAGTCTTTTGTATACAAACGTTTAGACCAACTCAAAATATTATAATAAAACCAACTGGTCTATGAAAAAATTTAAAAATTGTTTTCAGGCATTGCCTAGTATGTGAAATAATTCGATCCGATGAATATCTTCACAGCAATAAAGGTTTGCTCTTAAACTTCAGTAAAATCAACAGGATGGAAGAATTGAAGAAATATGGATGTTCAAATATAGCGTAATAGTAAATGTTATACAGTGTGTAAAGTGGTCACTTAAACCAGCCAATGACAGGTCATAAGCCCTGTTAGACTGCCTAGACTTCCATATTCCATTCTTCAAAGTGTTCATACTGTCAAAATCATACAATATTTCAATAAAATACAAGGTATATGAAAACAATGAATAATGTAAGACAAATTACAGATTTCACATTTACATTTATTGTGAATACAAAAGGAGAGAGAAAAATTTAAATAATACTAAAAAAATATTTAAAAATTAAATAAAAATACATAAAAGAGGACGGCGTGGTACAGTTTCGTCCCTACTCACCTCTCCTCTCCCCCTGTTTCCATGAACATTTATATTCATAACTAAAATGTCACAAACAACGATTTATTAGATACAGGTAGTAGGTATATGTAAAAGTTAAGCAGAATATAAATTTTAAATGCCTTTAACAGACCAGGGCTGGTATTTTGAACGGAAAATTAACGCTATCTTCATTGGTACATACCGAGGTGGTACATTAAACTTTTTTACTACCCGTGGCTTCTTCGGTTTAGCAAATTTTGATCTACCGACATGTCGATACGCGTTTTTATTACATTTCAGACGTTTTATGATCGAACTCAATCAAGAAATGAAAAAATTACAAAATATATACTTTACCAAACTAACCAAAAATACTAAATTAAAAATTAAAGAATTTTTCATTCGTATTTTTAATTGGCGTCTTTTAATACTGGTTGGCCTTTTTGAAAAAGCATTTACTTTTGAATTGATAAAATTTTTAATAAATAGCAAGTAAAAAAAAAAAACCCACTTGAAGATGATTTTAATATGACGTTTGACAATTCCCCAGACGGCTCGGTTAATTTTTCATATGTCTGTATCTACCGAGGTATTAAAAGCCAGCACTATTGACATCTTAATACATGCTCTCAGAAAGATAGAAAAATGTAGGAAAAATGTAACAATTATATTTGTAAAAAAATTATATTTGAAGCACAAACTTTATTGTAATAAAATTTAAAAAAACAACTTTGTTTTAACCGCTACTTTTTTTTCCCACGGAACGGTTTCAAAGCAAACAAGCTTCTTCGTCAAGATTTACGTAACTATGAAGTTTAATTATGTAAACCTTGACGAAAAAGCTTGTTGGCTTAAAAAAACCGGTCGGTGGAAAAAAAAAAATAGTGGCTAAAAACAAAGTTGTTTTATTTATTTAATTTCTCCAAGCACAAGAGTTAGTCTCTTTTTTTTAGAGTAACAGTGATAACATTTACTAGATGTATAAAAGTAGATCTGTATAGAATTTTTAAAAAACATGTACCTTTTATGAAATTTATTAATAAAATAAAAAATATAAATATAAATATTTGTGTTTTATAATGACAATATTTTTCCAACCCAAATTCAAAAACTAAACGGCTAGATGATGCTTTATGTTTATATAGGAGCATCTTACCATATTATCTCTGCATCCAGCCGTACGGTTTCAAAATGACAGTTATGTCAGAATTAATTTGTCCTTCAAATTTAATGTTTTTTCTTTCATATTTTAAATAAGCTTTTAAGAATAAAAATGGTCACCTCAGAAGGATTCAATTTTTTAATGAATCGTAATTAAATCAAAATTGGTAAAAATAACAATTTTTTGACACTTTTTACAAGTAAATATGTATACCATGGGAGTTTGAGCCTTCGGCAAATACCGATGTACCTAGTTAAAACTTGGAGATAAAGGGTCGGTAATGTATCTTCGTAATCGTTCTGGAGAATTTACCTTCTAGTATGACGTCATGATTAAGGTATGTCACATTAGTGGTTAGATATGTTTACCGTGGCATACGCGCCCCCTTGGTCCATATCGATGTGCTTACCAAAAACTTGAAGGTATAGGGTCGATAGTGTATCTTCGTAATTGCTCGGGTGAATTCATATTTAACTATACCGTCAATGTGAAGGTATGACGTCCTTAACTTCCGATTGCTATCGCGACCCTGTTCAAACTATAGTAATTACAGCGTAATATGTCGATGTCACTAAAACAGTCATTAAAAGGTTGTCTGTATTCTTCGAAGGGTTCTGTTTTCATATAATTAGCTTAAGAGCGCGGAATGTTAAATAGTACGGCGAGTCTTCGAACAGAAACTCAATCATTTGCGGGCTATTAATTAGGTAACTAACAATTTTATAGAATAAGCTCATATCCAACTTAATTTTGCGAGATTTTGAATTTTATGAAAATTAGTAGAGTTAGTCTTGGTTAGAAACAGTACATTATTTTAAAAATCAAATTGTCGAAGATTTTTAAAAATAAGTTCCATTCGATTTTTATAAATATTAGACAATGTTTATAAAACAGTCACTGTCGCCTTTTTCTCCATGCTACTACATTAGAAAATCTCAGTAAAATGCTCGCATAAGGTTTTCCTGAAATTTGAATTATTTAATGCCTAAAAAACGCACGAATTTTGTACAAAGAAAATTTTCTTTCGTGGCCCCAAGAGTGTTGAATATCCTGGAGGAACACATTAAGTTATCTAAAACAAAAACCATCTACAGGAGTAACTTTCAAAATTGGATATGGGGTAAGACACCATTGGAAGAGACTGCTGCGGGATATCCAATAAATTCGTTTATTCTTAATCATAATATGCTGCACACACAGTGCTGCGGGTTTCATATGGAATTAATAAATTCAGTGTTTTTTTAAAATTTGGTTTTAAACCATTAAATAAACCAAATATTAATATATTTATATTATATTTGTATACCCAATAAAAGATATATATTAATAATAACCTAGAAAGGATTCAGAAAAAATATATAATACAAATTTGATTATACTCGAAATGCAATCTGGAGTGCAGAAAAGTGATTGCAGATCAATTATTTCTAA
>NW_028280745.1:0-19544 GCF_059751315.1 Micrasema longulum | reverse complement strand
TGCTGTAAACCGCCAGCTGATCCCAGCAAGAAGTGGTTAGGAGTCAACGGCTCCTCATCTTTCGGGTCCACAGACACATGTGTTAGCGGGCGGCTGTTGACGCTGTATTCCGCCTCAGCTAGCGCCGTTATCAGTGTCTCTTCCCGTGGGGAACGCGCTTTTATAGTAGCGCTTAGCGCTACCTTCACTGATCTTACTAGGCGCTCCCAGGCGCCTCCCATGTGTGGTGAGGAGGCGGGAATGAACTTCCACTCCACCCTTCTGGCGCTTAGTTCACCGAGCATTTTCTCATCTCGGCTTAGCTCCTTTATGGCCGCGTTCATCTCGCGATCGGCCCCGTGGAAATTTGTACCGTTGTCTGTGTACAATACCGCGGGGTGACCACGCCTAGCGGCCATCCTTCTTAGAGCCATTATAGCCGAGTCCGCGGATAGGGAGTATGCCAACTCCATATGCACCGCCCGCGTTGTCATGCACGTGAAGAGCGCACCGTACCTTTTCTCAGTGCGCCGTCCCAGTGTCACGGTCATCGGTCCGAAGAAATCGAGGCCGCAGTGAGTGAACGGCCGCTCCCCGCTAGCCAGCCTGGCCGCCGGCAGCTGTCCCATCAGTGGCGGCTTCGGAATGCATCTCAGCATGCGGCACGCCCGGCAGCTCCTGATGATCCCTCGCAGCGTCGTACGGAGGCGCACGACAAAGTAGCCCGACCTGATATCGCTTATCGTGCGCTCCGTCCCTGGATGTCCTGATGCTGCGTGCTGGTAACTTATCATCAGTCTGCAATATTCATCCCCACCGTCCAGTATTGGCGGGGCATTCACGTTCTGGTCATCTATCCTTTGTAGTCTGGTTCCCATACGCAGTATGCCGCTTCCATCAATAAACGGCGTGACAGCGCGTAGCCGTCCTCCGGGCGGTAGGGCCTCTCCCCGTTGTAGGCATTCTATTTCTTTGCCGAAGGCACGCCTCTGTGACAGGCGCACCCATATTTCTTCGGCTTTATTCAATTCTTCGGCCCGGAGTTCGAAGTCACCTCCCGGCTTCTCGGGCTCGTCACGTTGTCTGGGACGGCGGCAACGTCCGACGAACCTCATAACCCAGGCCGTCGTCCGTATAAGTCGTACCCACGATGAAAAGCGGGATACGTCCGGGAGTCCTGTCGTCGTGTGGCAATGGCCCACAAAGTGACGCGGTGGTCTTATCTCCAGCGCGTCTTCAGGAGGCGAGATTGTCCCTTTTTCCTGAGGCCATTCACTCTCCGGCCGGGAGAGGAAATCTGGGCCCCGGAACCACATGCCGTTCGAAGACAGATCGAGTGGCTGTGTATCTCGCGTTCCGATGTCCGCCGGGTTTTGTTTTGTCGGTACCCAGCGCCAACCGTTTATTCCGGCGATTTCATCGATCTCCCCGAGTCGGTTCGCTACGAACGTTGAATACTTCAACGGGTCCGTGCGTATCCAGGATAGAACCGTGCTCGAGTCCGTCCAGAATATAGTTCTTTTAATTTTCATGCGGCTTTCCCTCTTTATACTCGCCGCTAACCGCGCGGCGAGTAGCGCCGCCTGAAGTTCTAGACGCGGTATCGATAAAGGCTTTAGCGGCGCTACTTTACATTTGCTCATAATAAAGCTAGTGCCCGCCCTGTGCACAAAATATGCCACCGCACAGCAGGCTTGTTCCGAGGCATCGCTGAAGACGTGCATTGTTATTTCCTCCGCCTTCCTGTTGATACAACACCTCGGTATTGCGCAGTTACTTTCGGCTAGTAACTGCCGCCATTCGCGCCATCTCTGCACGTGTTCTAGTTTTAAAGCCTCGTCCCATTGTATGTTCGATCGCCACACGGCTTGTAACAGTATTTTAGCCCTCACTGTTATGCATCCAATAAATCCCATTGGATCGAAGACCCTCATGGCGGCTCCCAACATCTGCCTCTTTGTAGGCCATTCAGGTTCGTCACCGCCCTCTTGGTTATACTTGAATACTAGATAGTCTGCGTGCGGGTCCCACCGCACGCCTAGTACTCTTTCCGTAGTGGCGGCCTCGCCAATGATGATAGCCGTCTTGGCTCGATCCTCGTCGCGGACCGAGCACAATGCCTTGGCGTTGTTTGATGCCCATCCCGTCATTTCAAAGCCCCCCGTCAGCAGGAGGGCCGTGACGTCTTTCACCAATTTTGCAGCCTCCGCAGTCGAATCCACGGCGTCCAAATAATCGTCCATGTACATTTTCTCGTGTACAGCCCGCGCTGCTTCCGGGAATGATTCAGCATTCGCCGCGGCCACGCGGTCTCTTACGTACTGGGCGCTGCTCGGAGAACACCTGGCTCCGAACATCATGGATGTGAAGGCGAAGGTCCTCACTGCTTCGTTCGGTTTTCGACGCCACAAAAACAATTGTGACATCGTGTCATCGGGTGTCATCTTTATGCGGAGAAACATCTCCTTTATATCGGCGGCGATAGCTACGCCACCCTCTCGGAACCTCTGTATGTTCCCCACTAGTGACGTGAGCAAGTCCGGTCCCGTCAGTAAGTGGTCGTTGAGGCACACACCTCTGTGAGGGCTCGCCGCGTCGAACACAACCCGAATTTTCCCAACCTTGTTCGGATTGCATACCGAAAAATGAGGCAGGAACCATTTCCTTGGGTTTTCTCGTGCCTCTTCTTCCCTGGATAACTCAACGGCGTATCCCTTTTCCTCATACTCGCTGATTTTAGCCCGGTACGCAACTTCAAGTACCGGGTTCTTTTTTAATTTTCTTTCCAACGAGTAGAGGCGTTTTTCTGCCGCTTCTCGGTTGTAGGGGAGCGATGCGTTGTCTGAACTCCATAGCAGGCCCGTTTCCCACCGGCCTGTGGGAAGCTGCTTTGTGGAGTTATGCATTATATCCAGCGCTCTTTTTTTCTGCGGCACATATCCGCGGCGCGGTCGTGATTCCGATCGAATCCACTTTGAAGTTAAATTTCACTAATTCACTTAGCGCGTCATCACGCGACGGTCCTTTAGCACTCACTAGGACCGTTTTCACTATGCCATTAGAAACTGACTTATCTTCGTTATATTTTTCACCCGTAGGTGCACTCGCGTTATTATCGTTATGACTCACGTGTCGGCCAAACGCGACGCGGCCAAGCGGCGTATCACTTATGATGACGCCGTCACTTCGAAACTCCGCCCGGCCGTGCGGCACTATTAACTCGGCGTTATCGAGGCCTATAAGCATCTTAGGTCTCACTGTCACTTCCCGCGCCGAGTTGTCGCAACTTTTAACTTTTTGTGTCGGCAAGTTGAGTGTCTTAACTGTGTAGGCGATCGCTTCATAAGCGCCGGCGTCGCCTTTTATTATCACTTTTACGCGTCGCGATGACGCATCACTCGCGGCGATTCCGGCTATACCCGTGACTTGTATACCGGCCTGTGGACCGCGCGCTCCGATCGCGTCGGCGACCTCTTCTTCCAGGAGTGTGATAGTTGAACCTTCGTCTAGTAACGCGTATGTATTTACTCGACCTTTCGGTCCACTGAGAGTCACAGGTAACACTTTAAGGGCGACCGAGCCCTCCTTCCGCGATACGTGTAACACATTCTCATCCGTCGACTGGGCGCGCGGCGTATGTAGTGTGCGATGGTGCCTTCCTCCGCACTCGTCTATGTTGCACCTTGTTGCCCGACATTTCGACGTTCGGCAGCGTTTCCCCAAGCACAGGAAACACAGTCTTAAATCGCGCACAAATGCCCACTTGTCTTTCACGCCAAGCCCCGAATATTCGCGGCACACGTCGAGCTTGTGTGTTCCGTTGCACTTTGCGCATTTTTCACTTTCACTGTGTACGTTCAGCAGCACGTGTCCTTTAGAGGCGCGATTCCTTTCAGCCCTGACGGGGCCTGTGTTGATATCGAGGCACCCGGCGTTAGGTATCACGCCCGTCACGTCCTTTAGCCAGTCGGCTAATTCACTTAACTTCGCTTTTCTCTTCGTCCCGATGCGCGACGTAATCCACATCCATCGGTGCGTGTAGGAAGCTTCCCTACCATTTCCCAGAGAAGCTTCGGCGAAGAAAGGTGTTCACCGTCGAATCCTTCGACGGTCGCGACGACGTTCCTCACTGCGACGGCGTAATCCGTCACGGCTTCCGCGGACGCGTTGTCTGGCAGCTTCGGAATCCTCCGCACCCGTTCCAAGACCGTCTCCACGACGAGCTCAGGGTGTCCGAACGCGGATTCCAACATCTTCATGATCTCGGGAACCCTGCCCGGGTCCACGAGTAGGGCCGATACAGTCTGTCTGGCCCGTCCTGTGAGTGATCTCTGCAGCCGTATGATGTTTTCTGCATTGGATAATGCACACATCTCCGTAGACTGGTTGAACTGCGATTTAAAAATCCGCCACTCTAGCGGATCCCCGGAGAACTGCGGCAGGTCTCTCGCACCAGTCTGCCTCGCGATGAATGACGTCATCCTTGGGTCATCACTTCGTGGCTGCGACGTCACTCCAGTCGAATCACCGTCCTTCAGTGCCCTCACGAATGCTGCGGCCATCCTGTCAACTGTGGGGTATGAAGCACTGTTCTGGTTGTCAACCCACTCGCCGGTGAGTCGTCTTGTCTCCGAATCCATGGAGCCGAGTGTCGTCGGGTCCAATGTAGCGTGGTCCGCAGGGCTTGCTACGTTCGGTCGTGGCTCAGCGGCTTCCTCCAAGTACGCAGGCCCGGGTTGGGTCGTTTCCAACGACCCAAGGTGTGCACAGGTAGGCGCCGCCGCCGCGGCGCTCGCTCCGGCGGGCGTCGTGGTCTTCTCTGGGGTTGTAGTAGCGGCCAACATGAGCGGGAGCTGAGATCTCATTTCCTTGAACATCTCAACCATCCCGGCCGTCATGTCCTGCATCAGTCGCTGCTGCATGGCTCGCATCTCTCTTGAGTGGGCGGTAGATTCCGTTGTCGTCTGGGCCGAAGTCGATGAACCGGAGTCGGATTCGGCGCGTCCTTCCTGCATGGCGGCGTTTCTTCCAGACCGAAGAGAAGCAGGCATCAGGTAGATGATCACTCGTGTGACGACAGCAGATCCGGATTTCTCGAAGGACCAACAATGTAGCTAACGCGCTACCGGCGTCGTGTTGTGGTTCCGCTGCAGTCACTAACGCACACGTCCCGATCCACTGGTTGTAAGGCAGCGGAGGCTAGGCGATCTTGTCTAACTCGTCAGGGCCGGAGATGTCCTCAGAAGGGCCTCTTATTTCAGGTTGAAGTTGCCGGTTCGCCGTGGTCAGGAATCCGTAGGGAGAGAAGTCCAAAATCCAAGTCCAGGGTGAAGCGAAGGTGTCAAGCGAAGTGAAGAAGAATCGAGTAGAAAGCCGGGTCGGGGAGAAGCGAGTAGAGATGAGTAAAAGCCAAACGTCAGAGAAGAAGTGTCATTTATTTTCATTTGTACACGTTATATACCGTTCGCGCTACGTGCCCCACCATTCACCCCGCCGAGCGGGTCTAGCCGTCGTATGCCGCGCGGAGAGAGAGAGAGCGATAGAGAAGGCCGCACGCCCGCTCCATCCGTCTCCCTCCCTCCACGTATATAGGCACTACCCCCTCCAGTTCTCACGGCATTCTTGCGGCGGCAACGCAGCGCGAAACGATGCACATTCAAAAATATACTTAAAACTAATTTGTAACTAAATGCCTATTCTAAATGTCTCGGTATGGAAAAGGCCACCCCCGAAAGTGACAAATACTAGTCTTTATTGGAGGGGCAGCTCATTTCTAACACATACCGAGATCCCTAAGTCTAAACATTTTAATATAGCGCAGGGGCGGTCCCTACAAGGGCCGCTTTCCGTTTGACGTCCGTAACATCTTGAATTGATGAAATGATTCTCTGAAAAAATGTTCTTCGTCTCTGTTGTAATATGTTAATGTTATCAGCTCTCCAGGGAGTTGAATCCAGTCCTTGTCTACGAAAATTTGGATAAACTCAAAATGTTGTTATATTTAAATGTTTTAAAGTTTGCCATTGATTTTAAAATTTCCGCAAGATTATTAAAGTTTTTTTTCCCAATAAATGAATAATGATTTAAAGCTGCAGTTGTGTTGCATCTGTGTGAAGGTAAGTTATTTAGAAATCTAGGCTTTTAAGAATTTTGTAAATTAGTGGGTTTTTTCTCCTTAAAGGATTGTATGATATATGTTTTTTTAAATATCTAATCAACTGAAAGTATATCAAGTTCTTTAAAAATAAAATTTGATGGGTAAGTTCTAGGCTTTTTTAGTGTGTAAATGTATTATACAAATAAAAGACGAGAAATGGTCTTTGAGACAGTTTCGAAGATGTCGCAAAAGCGATAAAACCGATCACTAGATATTCCAATTTGTGTATTAAAATATCACTATAATCACAGCAGATAATGTGAGGATGAAAGGCGAGTTTTTGGCGCCTCAAAACCAAAACCAACCAGTTAAGGAAAGGTAACCCCGACAGAAAATCTACCAGAGATGTTTATGAAGTTAAAGAGTCTTGATCTTAATCTAAAATCTTAATTTATGCGGGTGAGATTTGCCTTATTGAAATTTTTCACCTACATACTAGACAACGCCTTAAAAGATTTTTCTCAATTTCTTCCAGGTCCAATTTTCATTAGTTCTCTTATTAGATGAGCAAAGTAGGGAAAAAAATTACTCCCCTGCAACACTAACGAAATATCCATTTTGATTTCTTCGGCAATCTGACAGGTGGAAAAATAATTCAATTTTTGAGTAATATATTTGCTACTTACACATTAATTTGCTAATTACACATGAAATGTGATCCCACCCTGTTTCTTTAAGATCCTAGCAGTATTTCTACACTTTAAAATGACACAACACGGCATAGTTGAATTAAAATTAGTAGTTACGTACTGAGCGACGTCTACAAAGAAACTAATGGGTCCAAACGTAAAACTTCTCTTTTATGAGTAGTTTAGTCGCCTTCTGTTTGATGATCGTATGCGGTTTCTGGACTATTCTTAATTCTATGGTACCGACGCAGAAAATATCATTCTGTTACTGTTTCATAAGATAATCGGTTCAGTTTTGGGATGCGGAAAACTGAACAGGAAAATGTCGATTTTAGTTAAGTAAAATCAGTCAGACGTGCAGTTGTTCGCACAGTATTGGGGAGTCTTTTTCAAGAGAGTGACATAAAAATAATGTTCAAATGCCTATTCATCTAAATTTTCAGACTCCGCATATCTTTTTTACTATTTATATAAAAGAGTCATCATCATCAGAGCCAGACCTGCCGTTTGTTTAGTTGGCACAAGGGTCCAGACACTTGGTCATAAGGTAGAGGAGAATAATATGCTTGTGTTCATTTTCAAACATGGATATTCCCGTCCCTTTACAGTACCTTTAACCCTTTGAGGGGCGTTGACATGTGGATAATACAATTGATATGACAATATTGTCTTGTCCCAGCTCCGTGAACAGCCTCGACCGCGCAGGACAGAACGGTGGAACAATACGAAAATTCGTGAGCGCGGCGAAAATGAATACACGTCGGAACTTGTTAAGAGCGAATTTGAGAAAAATATTACTAATTTTATAGCAAGATATATTGGAATTGTTAAAAAACGAACTTCATAATAATTTATTTTTTCTGCCTTCATTTTCATCGGGATTTTTTTTTGGAGCGACACGTTCGGGTCAAGCAAATTGCTATTGTCACAAGGTCCTGTCTGTACGTGTTTACACGAGGACGCGGACAATGTAGCCACTGGCGACCGCGCGTGGTGTTGGAATTAATCATTGTTCCGTGTAAATAGCCTGCTCGTCTATCTCGGTGGCGGTATCTCGGAACAATCTTTCGTCCTACAAATTGATGTTTACACGTGGACAATGGTCGAGTCCTGAAACAAAATAATATTATATTATTTACGTGTAAACGGGCTTTAAGTGGTGGGCGTCAGCGCTTCTTAGATCCGGCGCTGATCATCATTGTTTTTCTGTATTATCAGCACCCAGTGGTGCATGGGGCCCAAGATTGACGCTGGGTTCCGATAACAGCCTATCTAAGAGATAAAGTAAACAGTCTTACACTTTCTTAAAAATACAAACTTGCAGAGTAAACCAACCTTTAAAACTGAAATTTCTCGTAGATTTTGCCAGGAATTAAACCTAGGATCTCAAGCTAAATAGGCAAATGCACCTACCAATACACTACGGGGATTAGGATTATTCTCACTTCAGTTTCCTTTTTTGGGATCTTTGAATCCCTATCTGAATGTAGCCGTCGAGTCAAAAACGCACGACCGGTATTCTGGTTCTTTTTTATTTACATCACAATATACCAGAAGGCCCGATAGCAGTGGATTATTTACAACGCATGCCACAGCGAGACTTATTTTCGGAATATCAAAATTCAGTCATATCATTCCACTACTTCGAGAATTACACTGGCTACGTTTTCCACAGAGGGTGGAATACAAACTATGTTGGCTTATGTGTAAGTCACTACACAACTCTGCTCTAGAATATCTAAGGAAACTTTGCATTCCAGATAAACTAGCTGACAGACGTCTTACGCTTAGATCAGCTACATCTTCGTCGAGAGGAAAAGTTACTATACCTCTAAGCAAACAGCGCACTGAATTCGGCGAACACGCGTTTGCGGTCGCAAACCCTACGGCATGGAACACTCTCCCAGCAGAGGTGCAAAACTGTGAGAGTGAAATGATGGGTTTCGAAAAAAACTTTAAGTCCACTTGTTCTGCAAATCATTTGAATAAATTGATAGCAGGCGATTCTGGACTATAATCGTTTTTTTTATTTCTGTAATATTATTTTTATTTATGGAAAACATATTCGATTACCATATTTACCGCAACAAACAGGTTTCTTAGAACAGACATTTGCCCATATAGGAACCGATTGCAACATTAGGAATACTAATATTTCTGGCTTGGCGACCTTTCATATACTAAGCCTTCTCCCAGTACAAGCAAAATTTGTCAGTGTTTTTTGTGTCATTTTATAAAATTTGATATATATGTATTAATAAATAAAAATGACGTTTTATAAGTTATCTATTATAAAAATCATAATAACGCAGAACACCGCCGAAAGGCGCCGTGGCGCAGTTGGTTAGACGGCCAACGGTGAAACTGGCGTCGCGGGTTCGATGTCAGTTGCAAGAAAAAATCGATTTTTTTTTCTTAATTGAACGTAATTATGCAGAAAGCAGCCAGCCATAGAAAAGCGAAATTGAAATAATAGCACCTTTGTGAGAAGAGTAAATTATCAAATCTACACAACAGTTGGAAAGTTTTTGACTTTGACAAATTATTAACAATGAATACATTAGTTATTTTGGTTTAACAAACAAGAATCTTATTATCTGTTTGAACAGTGTAAATTAATTTATAAGCACCGTAAGATTTTTCTAGTTCTGTGGGTGTTTTCTACAAATTGAGAAATTCCGTTTTTGTGATCATCACTATTTTCAGAAGGTGATTTTAACAGTTTTTTTGTATGAAAGTGGTCCGGTTGTTTTTAGCTAAACAAAGAATTGACATTACTGCACCCGATAACACCAATATCTTATTTTTTCAAAATTGTGGACTGGTTGCTTTCTGCATCACTACGTTCAATTGATCGGGCGTTGTCATGTATTTTTCATTACCTCCTTCTATATCCTCTCTATCCCACCTGCCTAAAAGCCTAAAAAAAGAGGCTTAGCTGGTTATTTCTCAGACAGAATATAAACCTTCGATTAATTTAATTTCGTTCTTAAAAAGTTTAAAAATCTACCTTATTTTTTTTTTTATTATTTAAATTTCATTGATAAACCCTCACGGGTTACATACATTTAACAAAATATTTTTACTTTTAAAATTCACATAATGATAATATTTTTCACATCTTTTGTAAAGCTTGTCTGAGTCTTTTGTTTAGTTGTGTCTGGTAGTTTATTGTATTATTTCAGTTCATGGTTTATTAGTCTCGATTGTCCTTTTCTTGTTTTAAAAGGTTGTATATGATATTTTTCTGATATTCTCGTATTGTGTTCATGTTTACTACAGTTTTTTTCAAGTTTTAATTCTTCGTCTACAATTACATCAGTGGTTAATTTATGA
This sequence comes from Micrasema longulum, assembly GCF_059751315.1. Classification (NCBI taxonomy): domain Eukaryota; kingdom Metazoa; phylum Arthropoda; class Insecta; order Trichoptera; family Brachycentridae; genus Micrasema; species Micrasema longulum. The sequence continues at coordinate 9,443 of NW_028280745.1, read as the reverse complement.
ATAAATTTTAAGAGTTCAGTTACATTTAATTGTTTAGTTTGTTTAAAAAGTTATTTAGTTGCTGTTAGATAGGGAAGGTCATATACTAACTTTAATATTTTATTTTGCTGTCTTTGTAGTCTGTTTATGTCATTTTGATTTCCTGTTCCCCATAGTTGTTGCATACAACATATTTTAGTTTTTACATAGGCTTCATACATTATTTTTTTTTCTTTATTGGAACAAAGTTTTTGATTTAAAAAAAAAGACTTGATAAAGTCGCCACTTTGCTCATTAAATTGTTGATATGAATTGTCCATGTCAATTGTCTATCTATTGTTAGTCCTTAGTATTTAACATGTTCAATTTCAGTTAGTCGTTCATTATTTATGTAAGCATCTACTTTGTGACATTTTTTTCTAGATTAAAAATAGAAAATATTGTTTTTTTTTTCATTAAGTGTCAGTAAGTTTGTGTTTTTCCATTTAGTATTTATAAACTTACAGTATTTTATTTTGACTTTTGTTGGCTGAATTTTAATGATGCGAACTAAACAAATGCGCCGCACGTCATGGGAAATAATTGCAGTTTTCCATGTCAAAGGAAATATGTAATGAATGCTCTCCCTGTAAGCTCCAGAGATCAGAAGTATTTGAACATTAGCATGGAGCATGCAGCACGAAAGGTAGAATTAACAAACTGGTCCATTTGGAATGAAACAAGAGTGTTGTTATGTAATGTCTGCACTTTGTGAACTCGTTCAAAAAATGATGCAACAATAGCAAGCAACATTATCATACAGGGTTCGTTAATACCACGTTATATAAATATTGAAAGTGATATGGATTTTGAATGAATAAAAAATATACCTTTTTTAAAGTTAACTCATTCTGGCCTGGGAAAGGTATCTTAGGTTCCTAGGAGCAAATTAAAAAAAAACATTTATGTTAAATTTGTTGCAACAGAAAGGAAAAACATTTTTTGAGAAGTTAATATGAAAGTCTAGGCATTAACAGGACTTGTTCGGACCTTTCATAAGCAGATTTCTGAAAATATTTTATTTTTCTATTTGGCCTACTATAGTGTTCTGATTATGTCTTATCGCGTAAGCGCGTGGATATTTTTTTGTATGACGTAATTAATACTAACATTTTCTTGTACTTGTATTTAAGTTTTGAAGCTTTTAAGATGTACTTTTATCTTATCATTATTTTTAGACTATTGTGTCATGAATAAGAAACAATTTGTATTGTTAATAATATTATGTATCTTTTTTGGGTAATTTGGATTTGATCCGACGTTTCGGCTGCCATTGCAGGAGCCATCTTCAGGGAAAACTGTGTGTTTTATAAAGAAATGTATGTGTTTATGTACTAGTAATTTGTACCGTGTCACAGTCAGCAGTAGGCACATTTCTAGTTTTGTAGGAAAGAATAATTATGTTTATGTACTAGTAATTTGTACTGTGTCGCAGCCGGCAGTAGGCACATATCTATTCGTTTTTGTCATATGTAGTGCTGGGAACCATGTTGAATTTAATTTAAGTTTATATTATCTGGATGTCTGTGTATTTCAATTGCCTCTTTTATTATTTGTGCTCTATAATTACTAGGTTTATGTAGAATTTTTGGTTCAAAGGCGAAAAAATGTCCGGATCAAATCCAACATACACGGTATTACCCAAAAAGTGCGGCCTCCGTGGTGTAGTGGTCAAGACGCTTGACTCACAGACGGAAGGTTCCGGGTTCGATTCCCGGTGGGAACACAAAAATTAAATGTGATTTTTCTCAAGCCTGGGTGTTCTGTGATGTAATTCACCACTGTAATTAGGCCTCCAGGCCTGTTGTGGTGCAAAAAAAAAAAAAAATGTAAAATGTAAAAAAATGTAAAAAAGATACATAATATTTGTGTATGATGTGTATTGTGTTTGTAACATTATAAGAGTAGGTAAAACAGGGCGCTTTAAGAAAAATATATTTGGGTATGAGTTTATTTCTTTGAACGATGCAATTTGTATGTAAAGCTCTTAAATTTTTAGATTTTCTGCGTAATATTTCTTATGAAGGAAATAGAACTTTGTCACGTTTGGAATTACGCAGTTTTATTTAAGGCGAATTTATTATTTACTTTCTCGTCTTCACGTTGGCCATTTGTTTATAATAAAAACTAATTGTTCTCCTTTATAAGAGGCGCGGGCAGATTGAAGCAGACTGTAGTCAGAATTAAGAGACAGTGGAACAGTTAAGTTTTTTCAGTGCAGTGTGTACTAACGCCGTTCCCCCGCGGGGGTAGGCGGAGAGAATAGAACGCCGTATTACTTTGTCTTTGTATACGGACCTCGTTTCTTCAATTTTTAATACGCCTTTTCTTCGCAAGTTGACATCTACGCCTTGTTTTGATAGTATTATACTTCTAAATAAGTGAAAGTTCAAATCAAAGTTTTTTTCTACTCTTTGATTTACGAGATTGCCATGTTCCAGTACCATTAAGACGATACAGGACTTATGACCTGTCATTGGATGGTTTCAGTAACCACTTCACACTGTGTAACATTCACCATTCTGCCTAAGTTTGAACATCCACATTTCCCTAACTCTTCCATCTGTTGACTTTTGTAAAGTAAAAGAGCTAAAACCTTTATCGTGTGGGTAAGATTCGTCCGGCTGAACCAATTCACCTACTATGCAACGCCTGAAAACAATTTTCTAATTTTTAATCTTCTTCTTTTACCAGGTAGTTAATTCAGTGTATGAAGTTTCCATTTAAACCAGCCAATGACAGGTAATAAGTCCTGTGAATACCTAGACTTCCATATTCCCTTCTCAAAAAATGTTTTCCTTCTGTGTTGCAACAAATTGAAATTTAATAACTCCCTAGGGAGGAAATCCAGCCAGTTTGCAAACATTTCGACATACTCAAAACATTGTTGAGCATTTATGTTAAGCATAAAACTGAATTAATTTTAGGCATTATCTTACCGCATAAAGTTCAAAATTAACACAATTATTAAAATATTTTTATGCCGAATTCTTTTCATAATAATTTTCATTTAACATATTGATGTTTTTTGTAGAGATTTCTTGATAAAACTCCATAGTTAGAACTTTATTTATAATTTTATCCAAATCATTTTCATCTGTCATTGCTTTTTTCCCGTGCAAATAGCAAACTCCATAATTAAATTAATCACTCTACAATTTTTTTTTTTGTTAATTTGTTGGACAGTTTGCACGTGTGCTTCTTTCTATTTGGTCGGTAATTTCTTGCAATAACTACGAAAATACGTATAAGTGCCTTAGATTTTACATGCATTCTTCATTCCAACTTCCTGCTAACGGATTGCATGACTTTATATCAGTGTTATTCAACGTGAAGCAGCGAGAGAAGCGAGATGTTATATAACATCCTCTCGCAACATTATTTTATGATAACAGTTTTGTAATCACTACTTTAACATTTAAAATGACACTTCATTTTTTTAAAGTTGTTTTTCAAGCATTTTAGCTGAGGCATTCCTGGTACCCCTCTCAGGAGCTCGTGAATTGTTTTCACGTTTAGGCTCGGAAAGGTTAAGATCAATTAAGAATATCATCTTTTTTGAATCGGCTTGAGGTATTTAGTGTCACGGACTCAAGGATCAAAGGTCCGAGGTTTGCACCTCACTCTACCAAAACTTGATTCATATTTTTTCATAGTGAGTTATTTACAAATCCTTGAAAATGGCCACCAAAATTGAAATATTTCAATAAATCATAAGAATCCAAATATTAAAAAAAAAAAAAAGAACCGTCTAAAATATCAATATTTCATTGAGAATGACAGACTAACCAGTACAATGAACATATTTTTTTTTTATTAAGTTACTTCAAAATAATTGCCTTTGGTTTGTAAAATTTTCTTCCGTATCATGAATCACAATATTTTAATTAATTAATTTTATTTATCACGTAGACACGTTCTTAACAATTACGTAAAAAATTGCTGACAGGTAGTGACAGAAAAATATGAAATATATACCTTATATAAGCCGATTAAATCGCATTTACAATTGAAATTTAAAATGCGCTCCACATAAATAAGGGTTAAAATACAAATAAGTTCCATGGTTAAACTTACCAAATCTAAGGAACCAAATGATTCATAGTACACGATAAAGATGTTGCATATCAGATTGTACATAAGTAAGAATATAACATGAGTTTCTGATTGCTCGTCAGTAGTATGTACAAATAGTTGGTACATTGAAGCCTTATTGTTCAGCATCGCGTTGTAACATATAACAGAAACATGCAATTAATGGATTAAGGTAAGGTTTCACTCATGAGCAACAACTTCTTTATAAAAAATCATCAGTGGAAATTATCATGCTGTGTAGGCACATTATTATATTATGCTTGTCTTCATATTATACTTTTACAAATTAATTTGGCAATAACTTATATTTGTTAAAAAAATACAAATAAAATATTTTGCAACACTTCTACTTATTTGCTCGATCAATTAACGCTGTCAACCTCTAACGAGTATCTTCAGACTGATGCCGTGAAACAGCTCAAATTTTCGCCTAATTACACTGAAATACTATTGAAAATTGTCGACAAGCAACATTTATCTAATTTTACAAATAAAGTTATACCCATATCAATAAATGTTTCAGTTCTTTTCTTCACAAAGGTATAAGAGATGAGGAAATATGGAAAGGAAAACGTTTTGTGGTGTGACCGTTAAGGCTGCAGTCTGGTAGAACCCACGCAAAATGAGAAAATCATACGATTTTGCCATTTTGAAACTATTTTTTTTTTAATCGCGCAATAATAAAAAAATAAAAATACAGCAAAAAACAAAAAAAAACCTTACCGATACCGATAAGGGCAGTTATGAAGGTCATAAAAACGTTTATAAGATATTGTTGTAAATTCTATATTATAACCAGAATTATCTTTTTTTTAAAAAAAGAGAGTACAATTCTATAAGAAAAGGTTTCAACTAAAATATTTCGAAAAATATATATCTTTTTAAGTATTACCGAAGGCATAATTTTACTTAGAAATAAAGTAAAATATCACAAAAATGTATGTAATTTGAAATGCTTTTATTTCTTTTCAAAAAATAAAAAAGAAATTTTGTTTTGCTCACTTTCACGTTAAATTTATTATCTTTAAAATCTTTTAACCAATTTTAGTTCAATATTTAGTCTTGATTGAGATCCCATATACCTAAGTTTATTCTAAATTTGAAAACGAGTAATCTGCCAGTCTTAAAACAATTATATTTTAGTTACATAAAACTTTTAAGTATATTTTTTAACAGAAATACCTTAAAAAAATATTGTTTTTATCTAATTTAAATTTTTTTTATTATTGCGCGATTAAAAAAAAATAGCGAAATTGTATAATTTCCTTATTTTGCGTGCGTTTTACCAAACTACAGCTTTAAAATCGATAAATATTACAAAAATGCCATTTAGTTCGAATGAGTGAATCAGGTCAAATAGGTTAAGAGATGTTTTAATTTACAAATTTTATAGGATAAATGTTAAAAATATACTCTTGTTAAGTATTCATTTAGGGGATGTTTTAAAATAAATACAATAATTGTAAATTTATCAGTAAACGATTTTTGTCATTTTATATTATACGGATTACATTCATTTCATAATGGTTTTTTAACTGTTCTTAATTCATATTCTATTGTTTATGATAATATTTTTAACATCTTTTGTAAAGGTTGTCTGAGTCTTTTGTTTAGATTGTCTGGTAGATTATTGTGTAATTTCTGTAGACAAGTTTATAAGTATCGACTGTTTTTGTCTCGTTTTAGAATGTTGTTTATGATATTGCTATGAAAATTACGTATTGTGTTCATATTTACTATATTTTTTTTCATGTTTTAGTTCTTCATTTACAATTACATAAGTGGCTAATTTATGAACAAATTTTAGAATTCTAGTTGAAAGAGTTCAGTTATATTTAATTGTATAAAAGTTTTTTAGTTACTGTTAGGTAAGGGAGACAATAAACTGGCTTAAATATTTAATTTTACTGTCTTTGTAATATTTTTGTGAAATTTTGATTTTTTATTCCTCATAGTTGTTGCATATAGCACATTTTAGTTTTTACATAGCCTTCAAACATAAAAAAAAAACGTTTTTGGAACAATTTTTTTTATTTTTAAAATTGATAATGTCACAGCAAAATGTCACATCTTTACTTATTAAATTATTGATATAAATTGTTCATGTCCATGGTCTGTCTATGTTAAGTCCTAAGTATTTTACATGTCCGATTTCAATTTGTTGTTCACCATTTATGTAAGCATGTTTTTGACAACATTATTTTCTTGATTAAAAATGAATTCTATTCCTTTTAATAAAAAAATTTAAAAAAAAATTTTTTTTTTTTCCACCGACCGGTTTCAAAGCAAACAAGCTTCTTCGTCAAGGTTTACATAACTAATGAATAATATTAAAAAAAAATAGTGGTATAAAACAAAGTTATTTTATTTATTTTATTATAATGAATAACCACAAAGTTAGTGCTTCAAATATAAATTTGACTATTCCTTTTTTTTATATTAAGTGCGAGTAAGTAAGTTTGTGTTAAGTTAGGTCTTTATATATGTCATTGTTTGTTAATACTTTATGTTGATTTTCTTTAGAGTAGTCTAATGTCGTCAGCACTAATTTTGATTTTTTTGTTTAAAATTGTGGACCCAAAAAAAGATACTTGTTGAACTCCAAAACGAATTATTTGTATTTGACTTTGTTTAGCAATGATCGGGCATAAGACTTGTTAATGCTAAGGTTTCCATTTCTCTAAAATGTTCTCCATTTCTGTTGTAACATGTCCAACAAATCCAGTTATTTTCTGTAAACATTTGCACAAATTTGAAATATTGTCAAGAAATTTTCTCATTTTATTTCCACGAACAAGCTTTTTTTTAAATTTTGAAATTGTTAAATTTAACTTTGAAGCAAAACTTGTACCAAGCCAACTTACTATGCCAACCTTCTTATCCGCGACAATAACAAGTTTGTAACTTGGATTGGTAAATAATCCCTGCAACCCGATTTCAATGGTTACTTGGTTCTTTGGGTATCAGATAAAAAGTATCCAACAAGAGACATCCATGTAATGCATTCATATAAAGTTTACATGTGTATTGTGTAGTGGAGACCCAAAGAGAAATAACACCTTTGTCTCGGGGCGAATTGTCTCCATGTTTGTTAGGGAAACCCAACTGGCTAGATAACTAGGGTACCCGAGGGTTAAATGGTCATTCTGTGTAATATGACTCACTGCGGAAGGTCTAAATTTTTTCTTTGCGTATTTTTTATATATATTTTTTTTACAATAAATTTTATACGATATTTACAAAACAGTTTCATTATATTATTTTGCAATTATTTACTGTCAACTTAACTAACTTTTTTAAACTTAGTTCCAGGAATTTTTATTATCAGTGCGTAATATTTACTTATTTTACTATATCTAGCGAACATAACTCCGCTAACCAAGTCATTTCAATTGATAAACCTACATAATATTGTATCTATTAGGTTATTTTTCCATTTTAATAACAAATATACGCTATGGTCTGTTCTTTGTTAATATTTTCTTTTATTTATTCATTTATGTAAGCTAAAACTTGTTTTTTTATTTTAAATTTTTTATTTCATATGTTCTCTTTCTTATGACTAAAAGTAAAACATAGAAGTTGTTTTTTATTTATATTCTATTTTTTCGTTTCATGCATTTTCTATAATCTTTATTTATTATATTAACAGCAATTCACATTTAAAATGATCTTTTAATGTTGTTGTTACTTCTACAATATTAAAGTCAGTTTCCTTTATATTTATTTAAATCAGTTTATTTCTTTTGTGTTCTTTAAAACCTTGTGTTTTAGAAATATATATATATTTCTGTTTTAATATCTAAAACATATATATTACTGTTGGCTTAGGTTTTCTTTGTATTTTTAAAAAAAAAAATTTTTATCGTGAACTCTTTATTGTAACTCTTTATTGTAATCTTCCAACTGACGCATAAAATTAAGTGCGGTGTTGTTAAAACACATTAAATTATTTTTTGTGTATAAACATTGTAACCTAATTAATTTAGTTGTAGCTACTAACATAGGTTCGTGCTATTATTCAATGTCCTCCACGTCTTCCTGTGAATATTTCCACTCTTTTACCGAATCCTTCCCTGAAACTTCTCTCTCCTTCTATCACTCTGATGTTTCTGAATCTAACACAGAAGAAGTGTCTGGTCTCCATGACATACTCTTGAATAATTTTTCATGCTATCCTAAAGACTTGCATGTATTTCATATAAACGCTCAAAGTATACCAGCTCATTACTCCGATTTTCTATCAACATTTGCGGATTTGTCAACCCATGCCATTTTGGTCAGCGAAACATGGCTAAAACCATCACTACCATCAACTTTGTATCCTTTACATGGATATCGAGTTATCCGCAATGATCGAACTAATCCAAGGAGTGGAGTATGTATATATCTGCGTGAAGAAATAAATTATTCAATTGTAAAACAATCTGAAACCAGTGGTGGCCATCCTGAATATCTGTTTTTAAAGATTAATTTCAAATACTATGACATGAAAATCGGTGTGGTATATTGTCCCCCTGATATTAACTATTTTTCTGAGATGGAAACATTGCTGGAAAGCACCGTAGGTGATTTTCACTCAGTTATTCTTATGGGTGACTTTAATACGTGTCTTTTAAAACAAGACTCCAGATGCCAATGTTTGAAAGATATTATGAGTTCAGTCAACCTATCTTTTCTACCTTTAGATCCTACTCATCACACTTAAGTTTCTCATACTTTTTTAGATCTTATTATAATTTCCATGCCTAAAAGTCTCTAATTATGGACATTTGACCGCTTCCGGATTTTCTCATCATGAATTATTATTTATTAGCTGATCAAATGTCTCAAAAGACTTCCTGTCACATTTCTTGCCCGAAACTTTAGAAGCGTTAACAAAAAATCACTTGAACTTGATGCCATGAGTTAAAACTGGTCAGCTATTAATAATCTAGAGACTATTGATGAAAAAGTTGACACTTTTAACGGAATGATTACTGGTTTGTTTGACATTCATACTCCTATGAGATCTGTAAAACTTAAATATCTACCTACCTCTTGGCTTACCAGTGACATTATTCAACTAATGGCGAAACGTGACAAAGCAAAGTCAAAACTTAAGTCAAATACTTCACCTCAAAAATGGAAAGCCTTCAGAGTCCTGCGAAATCGTTGCAACTAATTGTGCAGAAATGCCAAAAGGAAATATATCCTCACAAACTTAAATCAAAACTCTACTAGTAAATCTTGGTCGTTTTTAAAATCTCTTGGCGCCGGTAAACCAAAAAAACAGTATTTTCAACTGTCAAACTAGACGATCTTAATACTCACTTTGCTACACTTCCACA